>NW_026688162.1:405036-459601 GCF_030445035.2 Dasypus novemcinctus
TTGGATGGATTGGTGGATGGATGGATGATGGGTAGATGGATGGATGCTGGATGGGGATATGGATGGCTGGATGGTGGATGGTGAATGATGGATGATGGATAGATAATGGATGGATGGATAATGGATGATAGATGATGGATGGATGGGTGATGGAATGGATCGATGGACGATGGATGGGTGAATGAGTGGGTGCATGAAAGGGTGGATGATGGATAGGTGAATGGATAGATGATGGATGGACAGATGCATGGAGAGAGAGAAGGAGGCAGGGGGACAGAGATGCAGGTCTAACAGTGGAGGGGCTGGTAGACGGGGTGGGCAGGCAGGGCGCTGTTCCGTGAGCCACAGTCAGCACGGGCTTCAGTCGTTGATACGGGCCCTGGGCACAGGCTTGAGGTGGTCGCTTCCGAGTCCCCCAGGACTCAGCGGGGGGCCGAGGCGCGGGGAGACCCCGCTGGACGAAGGCCTGGGGGCGAGGGGGAGCGGGAGGGAGAGAGCCGGGGAGACCGAGGCCGAGAGAGAGCGAGAGCGCGGGCACTCGGCTCTGCCCTTGCGTTTCCTCCTCCGCAGCGCCCCCTCTTTCCAGGCGGGGAAACCGAGGCCGGGATCTGAGCGCCTCCGTGGGACAGCACGGCTTGGCCTGAGCTGGGGCTCCCCCCGGGGGGGCAACTCTGCCCCACCCCCCCAGGAGACCCCCAGCAATGACGTTGGGTCGTCGACGACGCAGAGGCCCGATGGGGTGAGCGGCGCCCCTCACCCGGGGGCGGCTCTGTCCCTGGGGACCCCCGCCAGGCCGGGGGGCTCACCATCAGTTGGGGTGGGGGCCGGGGGGCGCTGCCCGACACCCCACAATGCACAGGGCGCCCCTCCCCACCCATGGCAGAGAAGGAGCTGGTGCCGTGCCCGGGGGGGCACCCCGGTCTGGGCGCGGCTGGCTGCCCTTGCCAACTTGGGGTGCAGCGGCCTCTCGGCCGTGCTGCGGGGGGCGGGGCGCCAAGCGGGGACCCCCCCAATACTCCCTCCACCAAACCCCTCTGCACCCTGTCCCGGTGCCCCGACCCCCAGCAACGCCTGGCGGGAAAGGGGCTCCCGGTCCCTCCCCCCACGCCGCCATCCCTCGGGGCCGCTCCCCGGGGGAGCAACTGGGTGAGGCCGAAAGTCCCCTCCCCCACCCGGCTCCCCCCCAAAAAAAACTTTCACTCGTTCTGACCCCTTCACCGGGGGCCAATCGGAAACAGGGTCAGGTTTCCGCTGTGCTTTTGGGGCTCCTGGCACTAAACCACCCAAGCGCCTGACAGTTGCATAAACAATTCCTGGCGCGGCTTAATGGAATATTACACAACCGGTAGCAGTGATAAGCCGCGCAGATCCTGGAAAATGCTGATAATTTTAAACCCCGGGGAGGGGGGGGGCAGGAATAGGCGGTGCCGCTTGTCAGAGCCACCCAGCCGCCGACCAGTGCCCCCTCTGTCCCCCCCACACAGCCCCAAAACCAAGCCTCGCTGGGGCTGGGTTGTGGAATTAAGAGCGTTTTTTTAAAACTTATTTTTTGGCTCTTCAGCCCTGTCGTTTGTGGGCACGGATGCCCGGCATTCTTTATCGGGGAGAAAAAGGGGTCCTGCTTTTTCGGGGAGCTGCTGAGAGTGTTTTCTTGTTTGCTTGCTGGGTGGCCCCCCCAGCCCACGAAAACCGAGCTGCCGTTTTAGGCGGAGGGCGGTTTTTCCCGGCCTCGGCGCTGCTGACACAGGGGAGCCGGCGGCGTCTCCGTGGGGAGGCCACCAGGGCCCTGGGGGGTGCCGAGCGGCCTCCCCCCACTTGGGGGGCCAAGCCTGACCCCCGCGTTCCTGGTGGCCGCGGGCATTTGGGTGTCCGAGTGGGGTTAGAGAGCCAGCCGGGCCTTTGCACGGCCTTATTTCTCGCCCAACTTTCCCGGGGGCGCCCGGGGGGGGGACCCTTTTTCCTCCAGGAAATGGGGCCCCTGCCCTATTCAGCTCCCCCGCCCCCCCCCCAGGGCTCCAGCTCTCCTGGCGGGGGGTTTTTCACGGAGACCCTCTGCACCTGCTCGGGGACGCGGGGCCTGGAGACGCTTTCCAGGAGGCTCTCCTCGCTCTTTCCCCCTCCAGTGCCTCCTGAGTCAGGGTCGGAGTGGAGGGGCCGCTGCTGCTTTGTAGAAGTTTTTGCAGAAGCTGCAGAGCGGGCACACGGAGCGGACAAGCTGAGGGGCCGGGCCGGAGGGGCCGCTGCTGCTTTGTAGAAGTTTTTGCAGAAGCTGCAGAGCGGGCACACGGCGGCTTGCACACACACCCCCCCTCCCCCGTGCCCACGCCCTTCCTCCGCAGCGGAAGTGGGCACGCGCTATTTACTCCGCAGCGCGCCCCGGCCCCGGCCCCCGCTTCTGCTTTTTTCGTGGATTGCCAAGGGCGCTCAGCTGTTTCCAGGGCCACGCCGGGCTTTTGGGGGGTGGGGGGGGGGGCGAGATGGCGGGAAGGAGGAAAAGCCCGGGGGCCCCCCTGTCGCAACGCGGTGAGAGTTGTTTGAAAACCCACGCCGCTGACGGGCCCTTTCACTTTCAGGAACGGGCTTGGGCAACTCCAGGCCGGGCCAGGGGGAAGGGGTGCCCGAGGGGCGGGAGGGGTGCCTCCCGTTCTCCCCCCCACACCCTCGGCGGGGTCTGGGGACCCTCTGGCCAGCGCTCTGCAGCCCACGGTTCCGTGGCTACCCTCTCTGGGCCTCGGTTTCCTTCATCTGGAATACAGCCCAGGCCTGGGTTTCCTTTGCAGCTGACGGGGAGCTCATCCCTTGGAAAAAATTAAAAAGCCCATGAAAAAGACAAAGCACGTCGGAAACCCACGCGCGGGGCCCCTTCCCATCGCAAAAAACAAAAAAAGCCCGCACGCGCCCGGGTGCAACCCCAGAAGGGGTGGCACAGCTTTCACAGGCCCAAGAAGCGACGTGGACTGGGCCAGGCAGCTTTCCCCAGCTCTGGGGGGAGAAAAAGGCAATTTCGGGCTCAGGGCCCAGCCTTAAAATAACCCTCCGGCCTCAAATGCCTGTGTTTAAATTTATAGAAAACCCGCAGGCTCCTGGCAGCTGGGGGAAGCAGCTGGCAACAGGGCGGCGCCTCCTCCAGGCTGCCCTCCAGCCGGCCGCCCTCTCCCCTCCCGGGGCCAAGCCCCGGCCGCCGGGATTTTTCGAAAGGTGCCAAAAAAAAAAAAACAAAACCTGATTATTATTATTATTTTTTTTATTAAAAAAGCCAACGTTTTTATTATCAAAACGCAACAGGTGCACTCAAATGCCCACCGGTCTTCCTATTTACATCGTGACAGAGTCAGAGTCTCTATGTACAGGAGAAACGAGCCCAGACGTGGCAGGCGGTCCCCCAACCGCGTTTTGCTCGTCGCGTCGCCGCTAGTGTAGACAGACCCCCGTGCGGTGGCCGCGGATAGACCGCCCGAGGGTATTGCACCGTTTTGAGAACAAACTCGTCCAAGGAGATCGGGCGTCTTTCTCCGGCGGGGGTCTTCCGTCGAGGGGGGTGAGGGTGGGGGGTCGGGGCCGGGGAGGGTGTCGCCGCCTTCCGGGGTGGGGGGGGGGTGGCCACGCTGCGCCCCGGCCGTGTCCTCTGGGCCCAATAAATACCAGTCACAGTCCAGGGTGGGGTGGTGGCCCGCGCCCGGCGCGCGTGGGACCCGCCACGGGGCGGGCGCGGGGCTGGGGGGGGGGGATGTGGGGGGGGTTGCGGGGGGGGGGCTACATGTGCCGCTTCATGTGGAGCGCCAGGTGGTCGGAGCGCGAGAAGGCGCTGGTCGCAGAGGTGGCACTGGAACGGCCGGTGGCCCGTGTGCTTGCGGGTAGTGCCGCGTGAGCTCGTCGGAGCGTGCGAACTTCCAGCCGCAGCCGTCCCAGTTGCAGTGGTACGGCTTCTCGCCTGCGGGGCGGGACGGAGGGCGGGCCTCAGTTTCCCTCCCGGGACCGGCCGGACCCTCGACGCCCACCTCCCCCCCCCCTGCAGAGGGAGCTGGGACGCGCGCCTGGACCCCTTCCCCTGCGCCCTAAAGCGCGCGCCCCTCCCCGAGCTTCTGAGACACCGCGGGCCCCGGGGGGGGGTGGGGGGGGTTCCTAAGTGCGCCCCCCTCCCCAACATCCCGAGCCGTGCCCATGGCGGGCGGAAACCAAAGCGGGCGCCCCAATTTTGCGCCACAGGCTCCCCCCTCCCCAGGAGGTTTCCGAAGCGGGAGCCCGCTCCCCAACATTCTGAGTCTCGCCCTCCCTGGGGTTTGGGCTCTCGGACCCCGGGTGGTCTGAAGTGGGCGCCCCCTCCCCAGCACTCTGAGCCACGCCCACGGGGGGGACACCCTCAGCCACGCCCCCTCCCCAACGGTCTGAGCCACAGCCAGGGCGGGGTCTGAAGCGGGGCGCCCCAGCCCCAAAGCTCGGAGACGTAGGCTTCCCCTCGGGGCCTTCCGCAGCCCAGGCGTTCTCCCCAGCGTCCTGGATGGCCCCCCCGCGCCCCGAGCCCTGTCGCCAGGGGGTCCCCGGCCGCGCGCCCCGTCCCCAAACCTCCCCGAGCCCGGCCGCCAGGGGGTCCCCGGCGCGCGCCCCCTCCCCAAACTTCCCGGAGCCCCGCCTCAGGGGTCCCCGGTGCGCCACCCCTGCCCAAACCTCCCCGAGCCCGGCCGCCAGGGGGTCCCCAGTGCGTGCCCCCTCCCAAATTTCCCGGACGCCACCCCTGCCCAAACCTCCCCGAACCCGGCCGCCAGGGGGTCCCCCGGCGCGCGCCCCGTCCCCAAAACCTCCCCGAGCCCGGCCGCCAGGGGGTCCCCGGCGCGCGCCCTTCCCCAAACCTCCCCGAGCCCCGCCGCCAGGGGCTCCCCAGTGCGTGCCCCCTCCCCAAACTTCCCTGGAGCCCCGCCGCCAGGGTCCCCAGTGCACCACCCCTTCCCACACTCCCCCGAGCCCGGCCGCCAGGGGGTCCCCGGCGCGCGCCCCTTCCCCAAACTTCCCGGAGCCCCGCCGGCAGGGGTCCCCGGTGCGCCACCCCTCCCCAAAACCCCCAAGCCCGGCCGCCAGAGGGTCCCCAGCGTGCGCCCCTTCCCCAAACCTCCCCGAGCCCCGCCGCCAGGGGCTCCCCAGTGCGTGCCCCCTCCCCAAACTTCCCTGGAGCCCCGCCGCCAGGGTCCCCGGTGCGCCACCCCTGCCCAAACCTCCCCGAGCCCGGCCGCCAGGGGTTCCCCGGCGCGCGCCCCTTCCCCAAACTTCCCGGAGCCCCGCCGGCAGGGGTCCCCGGCGCGCCCCCGCGGCCCCGCGCGCGCCGCCCACCTGTGTGCGTGCGCAGGTGCGCCTTGAGGTGCGAGCTCTTGGTGTAGGTCTTGCCGCAGCCCGCGTAGCTGCAGGTGTGCGTGGCGGTGCGTTTGCGCGGCCAGTTGCGGCGGCCGCGCTTGGGCTTGGCCTCCAGCAGCTCCAGCGGCGACGCGGGCGGCGTGAGCAGGCCCCGCGCGGCGGGCGGCGCCAGCCCCAGCGCCACGGCGGCGGCGGCCGCGTCGTCGAAGAGCCCGAAGGCGGCGGCGGGCGCGGGCGGCGGCGGCGCGTAGTGCAGGCCGGGCCCGGGCGCGCCGTAAGCCGGGGGCCGCCGAAGGGCGGCGGGAAGGCGGCGCGCGCGCGCGGGGGCCCCGCGGGGCTGAGCGGCGGCGTGTCGGGGGGCGCCCCGGGGCCCCCGCGCGCGAGCCCGTAGGCGCCGTCGGGCTCGGGCGGCTCGGCCTTGACGGCGCAGCCGGGCGGCGGCAGCAGGAGGCGGCCGTGGCGCGCGGGCCCGGCGGCGCGTCGAGCGCGGGGGGCGCCGTAGGCGGGCGGCGGCGGCGGCGGCGGCGCGGGGGAAGTAGGCGGCGGGCGGCGGCGCGGGCGCGGCCTCGGCGCCCAGGCCCATGGACAGGATGAAGTCCAGCACGCTGTTGAGGTCCTCGTCGGCCGCCTCGGGCTCGGCGCGCGGCCAGCGCTGCGGGGACAGGGCGCGGCGTCAGCGCGGGGGGCCCCCCGCGCCCGCCGCCCGCCGCCCGCGCCCACCGCCGCCCCGCGCGCTCACCTCGGGCGCGCCGCGGCCCGCGCTGGCGAAGGTGGCGAAGGCCGGCAGCATGGGCTCGCTCAGCGCCATGGCGCGGGGGGCGGCGGCGGCGGCGGCGGCGCGGGCGGCCCCGGCCCGGCCTTATAGGCGCCGGCGCGCGCGGGGGGCCGGGCCTCGGCGGCGGCGGCGGAAGCGCGTCCCGGATGGGGCCGAGCCCCGGGCGCAGCCTAAATTTAGCCGCGGTATATAAGCCGCCGGGCGCGCGGGGCCTGGGGGCCGCCGACGCCGCCCCGCGCCCCCGCCGGGCCCCCCGCGCCCGCCCCCGCGCGCCGCCCCGGCCACCGCGGCAACACGCGCGCCCGCGCCCGCCCCCGGGCTCCCCCCGGGCACCCCGCGGGCTCCCGCCTGCGCCAGGACCCCGAGCGGGGGCCGCGGCGTCGGGGACCCGGCGGGGGGGGGGGGGTGTCCCCGGGGCTCCCGATCGGCGTGGGGGGGGTCCCCAGGCTCCCGATGGGCTTGTGGAGGGGGGTGTCCCCAGGCTCCCGATCGGCGTGCGGGGGGGGGTCCCCAGGCTCCCGTTGGGCTTGGGGGGGGTGTCCTCAGGCTCCCGATCGGCATGGGGGGGGGAATCCCGGGGCCTCCCGATGGGCTTAGGGGGGGGTCCCCGGGACCTGATGTGTATGTGGGGGGGTGTCCCCGGGGCTCCCGATCGGCGTAGGGGGAGATCCCCGGGCCTCCCGATGGGTGTGCGGGGGTGTTCCCGGGGCTCCCGATGGCGTGGGGGGTGTCCCCAGGGCTCCCAATGGGCGTGGGAGGGGTCCCCGGGGCTCCCAATGGGCGTGGGAGGGGTCCCCGGGACTCCCAATGGGCGTGGGAGGGGTCCCCGGGGCTCCCGATCCTCGTGGGGGGGTCCCCAGGCTCCCGATGGGCGTGGGGGGGGTCCCCAGGACCTGATGTGTATGTGGGGGGGTATCCCCGGGGCTCCCGATCGGTGTGTGGGGGGGTCCCCAGGCTCCCGATGGGCGTGGGGGGGTCCCCAGGACCTGATGTGTATGTGGGGGGGTGTCCCCGGGGCTCCTGATCGGTGTGTGGGGGGGGTCCCCAGGCTCCCGATGGGTGTGGGGGGTCCCCGGGACCTGATGTGTATGTGGAGGGGTGTCCCCGGGGCTCCCGATCGGCATGGGGTGGGGGATCCCCGGGCCTCCCGATGGGCATGGGGGGGGGTGTTTCCGAGGCTCCCGATGGCGTGGGGGGTGTCCCCAGGGCTCCCAATGGGTGTGGGAGGGGTCCCCGGGGCTCCAGATCGGCGTGGGGGGGGGTCGTTTCTGGGCCTCCCGATGGGCGTTTGGGGGGGAGGTATCCCCGGGGCTCCCGATGGGCGTGGGAGGGAGCTCCCCAGGGCCCGATGCGTGTGGGGTGTCCCCGGCGTTCCCGACGGGCCGTGTGGGGGGGTGACCCCAAGGGGGAGGTCCCTCGGGCTCCCGATGGGAGGTGGTGGGGGGCGGGTCCCAGGGCTCCTGCTGGGCTGTGGGGGGAGGGAATGTCCCGAGACTCCGGTGGGCGTGGGGGGGGGTGATCCCGAGGCTCCTGATGGGCAGTGGGGGGGCAGTCCCCGGGGCTCCCAATTGGCCATGGGAGGGGGTAACCCCAAGGCTCCTGATGGGCAGTGGGGGGGTCCCCAGGCTCCCGATGGGCAGTGGGGGGGCAGTCCCCGGGGCTCCCAATTGGCCATGGGAGGGGGTAACCCCAAGGCTCCTGATGGGCAGTGGGGGGGTCCCCAGGCTCCCGACGGGCAGTGGGGGAGTGGGCAGTGGAAGGAGGTGTCCCCGGGGGCTCCTGATGGACCGTGGGGGGGGAGGTGTCCCCAAGCCTCCCGCCGGCCACGCAGCCCCCCGGGGCTCCACAGAGCCCCGTGGAACCAGCGTCCCTCCCGCGGGCGGGGCCGGGGCGCCCGGCGCAGCCCTCCTCCCTGGCGCAGGCCAGCGCCCCCCGGGAGGCGCCGTCCCTCTCCCGTGGGCAGCAGCAAAGAAGCCACCCAAGGGCTTGCGCTTTCGAGGGGCCCCGAAACGAACAAGTCCCGCGTCCAGTACGTGGGGGATTTGGCTCCAGCCAGCCTCGTCCGGGAGGCCAAGTTCAAGTCGAGATTTGAAGGAGGGAGAGAGGGAGCCGCGGGGGTGGTGGAGGGAGAGCATCTCCCGTGGGTGGCCTGGCGCCAGCCTCGACCCAGGCCTCTGGGCTCTAGCACCCACCCGTGTCAGCCCCTGCGCAGACGGGCCGGGAGCCCCTCCACGGCCCCGTCCCTGCTGCGGGCTCGGCGACAGCTCCCGGCCGGGCCCTCGGGGGGACGAGACCGGGCACAGACGCGCTTCCTAACGGAAAGGGGCCGTGCGTGGGGGTGGCTCTCGGGGGGCCCCTTGGCCGACGGCGGCTGGGTCTCTGCGAGGGGGGGTGGGGCTGGGGGCCAGGGCTCTCAGGGGAGCCCGGAAGGGACCCTGAGTTGCCCACCTCCACTGTGATGCGTCAAACGCCCCGTGAGCCCCTGCCTGGAGATGGCGACCCAGCGACCGTGCCGGGGAGTCCCCAAAGGGGTCCGGCCGGACCTCTCCAGGCGGCCGTGCTTCTTGGAGGCTTCCCAGAAAACCCAGACGTGCTCTCCCCCCTCACTTCCCACTCGCTGTGTGACCTTCAGCCAGTGGCTCAGCCTCTCTGGGCCACTCCCCCTCCTACAAAATGCCCGTAGCGACGGCATCTCGCCCCGAACGGATATGGGGAGCAGCCCGCGGTGAGCTCCCCGAGTTTGGGACAGAGCCGGCCGTGCCTGAGCCTCAGTTTCCCTATCTGACACCGGGGGGGGGGGGGGAAGGAGAGAGATGGCGGGGGCTGGGGAGATTTGGGGTTTTACTTCGGCCCCTCTGGCCGGCGGTCCCTGCACCACTCTCTCCATCTCTTGGCAGATTCCGGAACCTGTCGTCAGCCCCTCGCCGGGGCCGCCCCCCACCCCCGGGTGCCACCCTGTCACTGGCGGCCCCCGGCCCCAATGCCGGACGTTTCAGCCTGAACGCGGGGTTCCCCCAGGGCCCCCCACAGCCGGTCCCCCACGGCCAGTTTCCTCCCCGTCCCCACCCTTACAAACAAAAACTCTGCTGGCAGCGCGCAGGGGGCCTCAGCTCGGCCGCCGTCACCACCTCTAAGAGGATAGCTCGGTGGCACCCCGTGCTCCCGTCGCCACCGCCCACAACCCAAACATTTCCATCAGCCCAAACGCAGCGGACGTTTTGGGGGTGATGGGGCAATCACTTCCCTTTCCGTCGCCCTTCCCCCAGCCCCGGCCACCTCGAATCTGATTTCCGGCGCCGTGCGGCCGGCCTGGTCGAGAGATTTCCTCTGCGCGGCATCGGGCGCTGTTTTTGCGCCTGTCTCCCGGGTGCATCCCGGCCGTCGTGGGCGTCCGAGCTGCGTGCCCCCTCAGCGCCCACTCCGTGGTGGGGACGGAGCGCGTTTTATTTGTCCCTTTGTCTGCGGCGGACGCTCGGGTGGCTTCCTTCTGGCGGTTGTGACAGAGGTGCGCGCGTGTCTGTCCGAGCCCCCGCTTTCGGGGCGCCGCGTCGTGGGGCGATTCTCTTTTTTAACTTGGGGAGAAACCGCTGTGCGCTTTCCCACGGTGGCTGCTCCAGGGTCCGTGCCCACCGGCTACACCCGGGCTCTTTCCCATTTCCCAGCATCGTTGCCAACACTTGTTATTCCTTTTTTTTTTTTTTTTAAGTTATCCTAGGGGACGCCGTGTGCCTTTTGTAGAAATGTTTTTTTCTTGACTGGACCCATTTCCTCGTTTGCTGTCTCTCCCACACCTGATGTGTGGGCCATGTGGGGAGGGAAGCCGGGTCTCTGCGCACAGTGGGTGCACGCAAACATTCACCGGGTTGGGAAGCGGATGTGGCTCGATGGATAGGGCGTCCGTCTACCGCATGGGAGGTCCAGGGTTCAAACCCCGGGCCTCGACCCGTGTGCAGCTGGCCCATGCGCAGTGCTGATGTGCGCAAGGAGTGCCCTGCCACGCAGGGGTGTCCCCCGCGTAGGGGAGCCCCACGCGCAAGGAGTGCGCCCCGTAAGGAGAGCCGCCCAGCGCGAAAGAAAGTGCAGCCCGCCCAGGAATGGCGCCGCCCACACGGAGAGCTGACACAGCAAGATGACGCAACGAAGAGAAACACAGATTCCCGTGCAGCTGATAAGGATAGAAGCGGTCACAGAAGAACACACAGCGAATGGACACAGAGAGCAGACAACTGGGGTGGGGGGGTAAATAAATAAAATAAGTCTTTAAAAAAAAATGTTCGCTCGGTGGACGGCCGCGCCAGGGGACGGGTGATTCTCTCATGCCAGCTCCGACGAGCTTGACCCCCTCCAGTGGGGGCGCCCACACTTTCTCCTCTGCCCCGCAGCCTTCCCAGAGACCCGCTGGTCGCCAGATGGAGCGGGTGGAGTGGCGACATCCCCCCCCAATAAAAAGATACGTCCAAGTCCCCCCGAGAAGGTGACCGTCGTTGGAAGGGCAACGTGGTGGGTTGAGGAGTTCGCGATGACTTCACCTTGGTGCTCGTCGGTGCCCTAAGGACCGGGAGACCCACAGAAGCCGACCGCGCGGTGGCGGGCGCAGAGGCGGTGGCGCACGCACGCCAGGATTGCCGGCGGGCCCTTCTTCGGGGGCGCCCGGTCCTGCCCGCACGTCTGTTCCAAGCTTTGGGCCTCTAGAACAGGACGGAATAAATCTCTGCGGGTTTGAGCCGCCCCGGGGCACGAAGGCACCGAGGTCCCCGGCCGCTGCCCGCCAGCTCCCTCTCCAGACGGGGAGCCCCTCAAAGGCACAGGCCGATGGTGCCCACCGCCCGCCGGGGTCCCCAGGCCATGGCTTGGCCCACCCGCGGAGCCCCACACGAACGGGGAGTCGTGTGGGCCTCCATCGCCGCTTGGGCTGTGTGACCTCAGGCCCGTCGCACGGCCTCTCTGAGCCTCGGATTCGTGGCGAGAATATGAGATGGCACGTGGAGGGGTCTGGCACTGGGGGCTGCGGCCCCTCACCTGCTCCCGCCCGCCAGCCCCCTCTCCGGGCCGTGCTCGCAGCAGGCCTGTCTTTGGGTGCCTGGATACAGTCGCGCGCGCAGGTGCGCGGCCGTGGGGAGGTGTGGGGCGGTGGCGCGGTGGGGGGGCCCTGGAGCTGAGGGCGGGCTGGCAGCGCGGACCGCGGCCTCCGGGAGACTGAACTCTGGGCAGAGCTCCGCGGGCCCCAGGTGGCCTGTGCCGGCAGCTGGCAGTGGGGGGACTGAGGCACGCGACTCGGGGTTCTGTGGTCGTGAGACGAGGATGAAGCGCACAGTAGGTGTCGAGACGACGCTGAAGCACGTGGTAGGTGTGGAGAGAGGATGCAGGGGCGCGTAGGTGCCGAGTGAGGACCCCGAAGCACACAGTAGGCACCAAGTGATACGAGGGCCCCAAAGCACATAGTAGGTGCCAAGTCATTCGAGGACCCCGAAGCACACAGTAGGTGCCAAGTGATATGAGGACCCCAAAGCACACAGTAGGTGCCAAGTGATACGAGGACCCTGAAGCACACAGTAGGTGCCAAGTGATACGAGGACCCTAAAGCACATAGTAGGAGCCAAGTGATACGAGGACCCTGAAGCACATAGTAGGAGCCAAGTGATATGAGGACCCTGAAGCACACAGTAGGCACCAAGTGATATGAGGAACCCGAAGCACATAGTAGGTACCAAGTCATTTGAGGACCCTGAAGCACACAGTAGCGCCAAGTGATACGAGGACCCCAAAGCACATAGTAGGTGCCAAGTGATATGAGGACCTTGAAGCACATAGTAGGTATAGAGAAATAATGCTGAAGCACATAGGTGCTGAGACTGATGATGCCAAAGCACATAGTAGGTGCCAAGTGATACGAGGACCCCCAAGCACATAGTAGATGCCAAGTGATATGAGGACCTTGAAGCACACAGTAGGTGTAGAGAAATGATGCTGAAGCACATAGGTGCTGAGAGTGGTGATGCCGAAGCACACGTGGGCGCCAAGTGGTATGAGGACCCCGAAGCACATAGTAGGTGCCAAGTGATACGAGGACCCCGAAGCACACAGTAGGCGCCAAGTGATACAAGGACCCCAAAGCACACAGTAGGTGCCAAGTGATACAAGGACCCTGAAGCACATAGGAGGTGCCAAGTGATATGAGGAACTTGAAGCACATAGTAGGAGCCAAGTGATACGAGGACCCTGAAGCACACAGTAGGCACCAAGTGATATGAGGAACTTGAAGCACACAGGAGGTGTAGAGAAATGATGCTGAAGCCCAAAGGTGCTGAGAGTGATGACGCCAAAGCACATAGTAGGTACCAAGTAATATGAGGGACCCGAAGCACATAGTAGTTGTTGAGAGATGATGCTAAAACACTTACTATGTGCTGAGGGTGATGAGGACACCGAAGCACATAGTAGGTGCCAAGCTGATGCTGAAGAGCATAGTAGGAACTGAGTGAAACGACACTGAATCACATAGTAGGTACCTAGAGAGATGGGGACACTGATGCACAGTAGGTGCTGAGAGAGAGAAGGATGCCAAAGCACATAGTAGGTGCCAAGTGATACAAGCACCCTGAAGCACATAGTAGGTGGGGAGAGATGATGCTGAAGCATGTAGGTGCCAAGAGTGATGATACCAAAGCACATAGTAGGCACCAAGTGATACAAGGACCCCCAAGCACATAGTAGGCGCCAAGTGATACGAGGACCCTGAATCACATAGTAGGTGCCAAGTGATATGAGAACCCTGAAGCACATAGTAGGCACCAAGTGATACAAGGACCCCAAAGCACATAGTGGGTTTAGAGAGAGCGATGAGGACGCTAAAAATCAGAGTAGGTGCCGAGACGATGCCAAAGCACATAGTGGGTACTGGACGATACGACACCAAAGCGCACAGTAGGTGCCTAGAGCGATGAGGATGCCGAAGCACGTGACAGGTGCTGAGAGAGATGAGGGCGCCAAAGCACATAGTAGGTGCTGAGCGAAACGAAGCACATGGTTTCCCAGAGAGACGATGCCAAACCACCTAGTAGGTGACACGACACTGAGGCACACAGTAGGTGTCGAGAGCGATGAGGCTGCTGAAGCGCGCAGCAGGTGCTGAGACAATGCCAGCGCACCTAGCGGGTGCCGAGTGAGACGATGTCGAAGCACGTAGCAGGTGCTGAGTGCCCCTCCTAGGTCCCTAGTGGGGGGACACTCTGGGACCCTTCGGCCTCTCGATGGCTGCCCTTGTCCTCCTGTCCTTCCGGGGCCTTCCGTCCTGTCCTAACCACCTGGCCCGGGTCACCCGGCCCAGAAGGCAGTTGGTTTCCCTCCCGTCACCCCAGATCCCGGCTCACTGCTGCCTCCAGGCTCAGCCCGAAACACAGCTCGGGGATCGACTGGTGATGTCTGCCTCGGGCAGGGGCGCAGGCGAGCGGCTCGCCTGTAGCTTCCCCGTCCCCGGGGGCTCGGCGCCCTGGCACGTCGGCGCTTCTGAGTCTGAGCCACGGACACATCGCGCGCTCCCTCTCCGCACTCTGCCGGGCGTGGACTGGACACCTGCGAGGCGCTCGGCCCGGTGCTACCCACAGGGAGCTTACCGCCGCGTCGCACGGCGCCCAGCCGTTGCCGGCATCTCCGCATCGTTTCCGCGTCCAGCGTCTGGACCTCCTCGCTCTTAGCCCAGCCGTGGCCGATGCGCCGCTCCTGCGTGTCCCCCGTGAGCGAGCCCTCGGGAATCCTCCGGAAAACACGCCCCATGGAATCCAGCTGGCCCTCCGGGACGACGTGCCCGAAGTTTCTAGAGAGATGACCGCGGCGTTACGGTGACAACTGCAGGACGCCTCCCGGCGGCGGGGGTCTGTGCGTGGGCGCGCTTCTGCTCACGCTTGCGCAACGCTGTCACCGCTGGTTGCTCAACTCGGCTCCCTGGCCGCAGCGATGTGTGACAGCTCAGCGCTTCCCAAGGACGCGCCGCGCCGCCGGCTCCTTATCTGCAGCCACCATCGCGCCCTGCCTGGCAGCCCGACTCCACCGAGGGGGCACCCTGGCCTCCCCGCGGGGGGCTTTCCGTTGCCCTGGGAGAGCACGGGGCGAAGGGGCCTGACTTATCGGTCTGACCACGGGTGCTTGGGTCTAGTTGACGTTTATTAAGCACCTGCTGTGTGCCAGGTTCCCCCGTGGTACCCGCTGCGTGCTTTTCCTGTTGGTGCAGGGCAGGGGCTCTTGGGGACTTCGGATCCCGGTTCCGGCGTCCGCCTACCACATGGGAGGTCAGTGGTTCAAACCCCGGGCCTCCTGACCCGTGTGGAGCTGGCCCACGTGCAGGGCCGATGCGCGCAAGGAGTGCCGCGCCATGCAGGGGTGTCCCCCGCATAGGGGAGCCCCACGCACAAGGAGTGCGCCCCGTAAGGAGAGCTGCCCAGCGCGAAAGAAAGCACAGCCTGCCCAGGAATGGCGCCGCACACACGGAGAGCTGACACAACAAGATGACGCAACAAAGAGAAACACAGATTCCAGGTGCCACTGATAAGGATAGAAGCGGTCACAGAAGAGCACACAGCAAATGGACACAGAGAGCAGACAACGGGGGGGAAGGGAGAGAAATAAATAAATCTTTAAAAAAATAAAAAAATCCAAATGTCCCGAGTGTTTATTCTTTGCTCTTTCATGTTGGTCCCAACGTTAATTCTGTACAGGCCCAGACGTGCAGGATTTTTTTGTGTGCGAATCACAGTCAAGGTCACATTAACATTGACGGGACATAAAAATTCTCTATTTTAAGGTACACAATTCGGCGGCCTTCGGAATGACGGGCTGCCTTCGCGTCTGTTTAATTCCAGGACGTCTCGTCACCCCCCAAAAGGACACCGTGTCCCCCATTGGCAGTGCCCCCTCCCCCCCGGCAGTCCCCAATCTGCTTCTTCGCTTGCCTGTCCCCGGAGCTTTGTCCTGGACATTTTCTCAACCTGGAACCACGCGAGGCGAGCCTCTCGCCACTCGCTCGTGTCCGGACCCCGAAATCCTTGTGGCTTTTACGAGTGGCCGGGGCAGGGGGAGACCCCGAGAAGAAAGCTCGTGCGTGAAGCCCGGACATCACTGGACACCCCAGCTCCAGGGGCGGTCTGCATGGAGGAGGGGTCCCTGGACGCTGAGGGGCGGATTCGAGGGTCCCCTTTGGACCGCCCGAATCGAGGGAGGCTCGGGCGCCTGTCGCCCCGGTCCCAGGTGCATGGAAGTGCGTGCGTTTTCAACGTGGAAGCGTGTCATTCCGACGTGAGGAGCCGCAGGCGAGACGCGTAGGGCGGAAGTTGTGAGGCGACAGAAACAAACCTGGGACGGGGCTCCCGTCCGTCACCCCGAATTGTGTTGAAACAATCGTTAGAAACGGTGAAAGAGCAGCGTCAAAACACGACTGCTGTTATAGCCCGTGTCTGGCATTTGGCGTGGTTTCCCCCGAGCCGCCCGGGAATTAACGCTCCGTATTAGCGTCATACGTTCGTTAAGGTTCCCGGGAGAACGTTCTCCTCCTGGTCGTGTCAACCACAGTCCACCTCCCACCCTGGGCTCCCGGCGCTCATCGCCCCGTGCTGGGTGCCGTCCACGCCCGTCTGCGCTCAGCGGCTCAGTTTCCATCAGCGCGGTTACCACGCAGCATTTGGGGCACACTTACACTCTAAGTGTGCCCCCAACAGAGCATGGCTTCTAGAGTGTAAGTATCTCCCCGTGCAACATTTGGGATAGACGTATTGTATAAATGGGCCCCAAACAGTGCAGGTATTAAAAGCGTAAGTGTATCTCCTTGTAGCATTTGGGATATACTTACAGTACAAATGGGCCCCAAACCATGCATGTTTAAAAAGTATAAGTATATCCCCTTGCAGCATTTGGGATATATTTACAGTATAAATGTGCCCTGAATAGAGCATAACTTTTAAAGTATAAGTATCTCCCCGTGCAACATTTGGGATATACTTACAGTACAAATGTGCCCCAAACAGTGTGTTTTCAAAAAGTGTAAGTATATCCCCATGTAGCATTTGGGATATACTTATTGTATAAATATGCCCCAAACAGTACATTTTTAAAAAGTATAAGTATACCCCACATGGCATTTGGGATATACTTACAGTACAAATGTGCCCAAACAGTGCATTTTTTAAAAGTATAAGTATATCCCATGAGCATTTGGGATATAGCTTACAGTATAAATGTGCCCTAAATAGTGTGACTTTTAAAGTATAAGTATCTCCCCGTGCAACATTTGGGATATATTTATTGTATAAATGGGCCCCAAACAGTGCAGGTATTGAAAGTGTAAATGTATCCCCTTGCAGCATTTGGGATATACTTACAGTACAAATGTGCCCCAGACAGTGTATTTTCAAAAAGTGTAAGTATATCCCCATGCAGCATTTGGGATACACTTACAGTATAAAGATGCCCAAACAGTGCATTTTTTAAAAGTGTAAGTATGTCCCATGCAGCATTTAGAATATACTTACAATATAAATGTGCCCCCAAATAAAGCATGGCTTTTAAAGTATACGTATATTCCCATACAACATTTGGGATATACTTATTGTATAAATGTGCCCCAAGCTGTGCAGGTATTTAAAGTATAAGTATATCTCGTTGCAGCATTTGGGATATACTTACAGTACAAATGGGCCCCAAACAGTGCATTTTCAAAAAGTCTAAGTATAGCCCGCACAGCATTTAGGATATACTTATAGCATAAATGTGCCCCAAATAGAGCGTGGCTGTTTTCTTTTTTTCATTTATTTCTCTCCCAGAGCAAGGCTTTTAAAGTGTAAGTATAGCCCACGCAGCATTTGGGATATACTTACACTATAAACGTGCCCCCAACAGAGCCTTTTTTAAGAACTCCGTTTATTGTTAGTCCCTACCTGCCTCTTGCCCTGGGGAGGACTTCGCCCCCCCCCCCCCCGGGCGCCCTTGGCCCTTGGTGTTAGGTGCTGCCTCCCCGCCTCCTCCAGGCAGCCTTCTCTGACTCCAGCCACCCGTTTGGCCCCTCCCTCTCTCACCACGCTGGGTGTCCCCCCTCCCGGGCAGGGGCTGGCCATCTGTCGCCCGTGTGTGCCCTGGCGCTTGTCCAGGAACCTCGAATTCCTGCAGGGACCCGAATTCAACCAGAAAAGGGGAATTTTCTGCCAGCCGGGACTGCAGGTAGGGGAATTCAGCCCTAGATTTTCACAGTCAGGCGTGAATTGGCCCTGATCTTCCTAGGGGCCAAGGCGAAAAGGGGGCCAGGTACCCAGCTCTCATACCTGGAATTTAAAAAAAGGAGCAAGACACATAAAAACTTGTTCATGGCAGCCTTTTTTTTAAAAGATCTGTTTTGTTTATTAATTTCTCCCCTGCCCCCCATTGTTTGTGCTCACTGTCTGCTCGTCTTCTCTTTAGGAGGCACCGGGAACCGAACCCGGGACCCCCCATGTGGGAGGGAGGCGCTTAATGGCTTGAGCCACCTCGGCTCCCGCTTATTGCGTCTCTCATTGTGTTTTCCTGTTGTCTCTCTTCATTGCGTCAGCTCACCGTATCAGCTCATTGTCTCGCTCCTATTCTTTTGGGGGTCCCAGGAACCGACCCCGGGACCTCCCGTGTGGTAGGAGGGCCCCAACTGCTCACGCCACCTCCGCTTCCCACGGCAGCGCATTCACAATTGCCAGAAGCCGGCAACGACCCAAGGGCCCACCCACCGATGATTGGATCGGTGGCACGGGGACCATCCACGTGGCGGAACGTTACGCAGCCGCGAAAACGAACGACGCGCGGCGCGACCACGTCCGTGAGCCTCGGAACGCGGGAAAAAGCCACACGAGGGACGTGTGCGAAATTCTCCTACATCCACGTCTCCCATTCAAGTCTGTCTGCCCGGTGCCCCGACGCGCTCTTGGGAAGCGGGGCGCCACGGGGGCCGCGCCCTTCCTTCTCGTGGCCAATCAGAATCCCGCTGCGTGGACGGAGCCCATCTGCGCCTCCCGCGGCCACGTGTGGCAACTTTCGTGCAGCTCATGATAAAATATTATTATAATTGTATCATTCGCCGTCGCCCTAGTTTATGCCCTACTTCCCACAGTCCTGTGGATATTTTTTCCATTTTTTCTATGGATTTTTAAAAACATTTCATGCTAGTATTCTATAGACAACCTAGTAACATATACAGCATGTTTCTACGAACATGGAGCTAACACGTCCCCTTTCGCATATAATTCAGGGGCTGTTAATTGCTCTCAATGCTGTGTTCTCATCACCACCGTCCGTTCCCAAAACGTGTCCCTTGTCTCAAACAGAAATTGCGTTTTTTTTTTGTTTTTGTTTTAGAAACTGCGTTTTAAGCCTCCACGCCCCAGTCCCCAGCCCCCGGTGACCTGTATTTTAGATTCTGCCCCTGTCAGTTTCCTCCTCCTCGTTCTCGCCTATCAGCGACGGCGGGACGGACTTTGTCCTTACGAGTCGCCAAACGCGCTGTCACCGAAGTCCGGCCCCGCTGCCGCGCTTTCCGGAGCCTCGTTCCTTTCCGTGGCCGAATGCCCTTCCGGCGTCCAGACGGGCCCCGTTTGTTGGTTCTGGGACCCCGGGGCGGCCGCACCCGCCTCTCGCCGGATGAGGTCAGGCCCACCCCGGCGCGCCTCCCTCCGATGAACCCGGCCCCCAAGGATCTGGGTTCGAATCCCGTCGGCCAGAGTCGACCCGCCCGGCGGGCTCCCGTCCACAGGGGACGGCCGAGGCGCGTCCCGCCCGAGTCGGGGGTCTCAGAGGCCCCCGTGGCTCCCGCCTCACCCCCAGCTCTGCCCCGGGAGCTCGGAAGCAGAGGCGAGCCATGGCTTGGGCGTGACATCGGGGCAGGGAGGCGGCGCGGGCCCCCCCGGCCCCTCATCCACCCGCATCTGGACGACGTGTGTCGGGAAGGGGGGGTCTCTGTCCACGGCTCTGTGGCCTCAGAGCCGCCGTGGCCGGGCTCCTGGAGGTGAGGGCGGGCACCCCTCCTTCGGGCTGGGTCGCCAGGGACCCCCCAACGGGGTTGTTGTTTTTTTTAAGATTTATTTATTTCTCTCCCTTTCCCCCCACCCCGGTTGTCTGCTCTCTGTGGCTATTTGCTGCGTCTTCTTTGTCTGCTTCTGTTGTTGTCAGCGGCACGCGAATCTGTGTTTCTCTTTGTTGCATCATCTCGCTGTGTCAGCTCTCCGTGTGTGCGGCGCCATTCCTGGGCAGGCTGCGCTTTCTTCCACGCTGGGCGGCTCTCCTTACGGGGTGCACTCCTTGCGCGTGGGGCTCCCCCACGCGGGGGACACCCCTGCGTGGCAGGGCACTCCTTGCGCGCATCAGCACTGCGCGTGGGCCAGCTCCACACGGGTCAAGGAGGCCCGGGGTTTGAACCGCGGACCTCCCGTGTGGTAGGCGGACGCCCTAACCACTGGGCCAAGTCTGCTTCCCCCCGACTAGGTTTTGACAAACCTCCCAAGTCCACATCGACGGGACAAAACCGTCTCTTCAACAAATGGTGCTGGGACAACCAGATGTCCACAGCCGAAAGAATGATAGAGGACCCTGTGTCACTCCCTACATGAATCAACTCAGAACGGATCAGAGACCTAAATGTTGGGACACGGACGTGTTTTGATGGATAGGGTGTCCACCCAGCACGTGGAGGGTCCAGGGTTCAAACCCCGGGCCTCCTTGGCCCGTGTGGAGCTGGCCCATGCGCAGTGCTGATGCGCGCAGGGAGTGCCCTGCCACGCAGGGGTGTCCCCCGCGTAGGGGAGCCCCACGCGCAAGGAGTGCGCCCATAAGGAGAGCCGCCCAGCGCGAAAGAAAGTGCAGCCTGCCGAGGAATGGCACCGCACACACGGAGAGCTGACACAAGATGATGCAACAAAAAGAGACACAGATTCCTGTGCCGCTGACAACAACAGAAGCGGACAAAGGAGAAGACGCAGCAAATGGACACAGAGAACAGACAACCGGGGTCGGGGGGGAAGGGGAGAGAAATAAATAAATTAAATCTTTAAAAAAAAATAAAAAGATGGGCGAAAGGCTTGCGTAGGCATTTGTCCAAAGAAGAAACACAAACGGCAAAAAAAAAAAAGAAAACCAGAAAACCACATGAAGACACGCTCAACGTCCCCGTTGATTTCGGAAACGCAAACCAAAACTGCAACGAGCGATCGTTTCACACCTACGGGGTCGGCCACAGAACCGACCGCCGGGGACAAGCGCGCAGGGCACGGGGGCCGAGCGCGCCGAGTGTCGCGTCCACGTCCCCAGCGTCTTCGCGCACGGCCGCCCCCCTCTGGCTCGTGGGCAGGCAGGAAAGCCAAATGGTCACCCCCGAGCCCGGAGGGCCGAGCCCTAAAAAAACCCCAGGGTCCACGGAAGAAGAAGCCAGGACACGAAGCGGCAATGGGTGACACCTCCCGGCCGCCTTGGGGACCCGGGGACAGTGGGGGGGGGGGACGGGGGAGTGGGGGAGCCCCTTAAGGCCAGGTTGGATTTGGCCCGTGTCTGGGCCAGCCCGGGCGGCAGCCGCAGCCCTCTGTCCCTCACGGGAATTTACGGAGAACGTTGTCCCCGTCGCGGAGGGGGACGGCGCCGGCTTCGGGCCCCTCGGCCACTGGGGGATGTTGGGGGGTCCTCGGCTCTCCGCCTTGGTTTTCCTTTCCTGTGAAATGGGTGCACGTCGTGTCAGGGGAGTAAAGGGACGATGATGGGGAAAGGCCACGACGCTTTCTCGGCAGGGGACGCGTGCCACGCTCGCGTTGCCCGGAGCAGCCCCGGCCACGGGAAGCTTTGCCACAGCAAACAGGGCTCCCCGGCGTATTTCAGATATGTGGAAGTGGACGTGGCTCGACGGATGGAGCACCCGCCTACCACACGGGAGGTCCAGGGTTCAAACCCAGGGCCGCGTGGCCCACGCGCAGTGCTGACGTGCGCGAGGAGCGCCGTGCCACGCGGGGGTGTCCCCCGTGCAAGGAGTGCGCCCCACAAGGGGAGCCGCCCCACGCGATTAAAGCGCAGCCCGCCCAGGAGTGGTGCCGCACACACGGAGAGGCAACACAGCAAGATGACGCAACAAAGAGACACACAGATTCCCGGTGCCACTGATAAGGATAGAAGCGGAAACAGAAGAACGCACAGCGAATGGACACAGAGAGCAGACAACAGGGGGGAAGGGGAGAGAAATAAATAAAAATAAATCTTTAAGAAAAAATAAATCAGATATGCACTGGGCCTCGGATTCCGGCCCCGAGTCCCCTCGTCACGTTCGTGGAGGAACCAGGGACGGATGCCAGAACTTTCTCCGGCTTCGCTCACGGCTGACCGCGGTCAGCCCCGCGCCAAAGGGGAGGCCACAGTCTCGGCTTCCAGCGTTGCGTAAACCCGGAGTTACGTAAGTCCCGAGCCGATGCCCGGAAAACTCCCTCTTTTTAATGCTGTTGTATTTTTTTTGTGTGTCCTCCCTGGAGATTTTTTCCAGCGTCGCCCTAACGGCCGGCGGTGGCTGGGAGCGGTTGTTTACGGGCGTGTGAAGGAACACGGTGTTTGGAGGCCAGCGGCGGTGGGCACGCGTGCCTGCGAGAGCGGAAAAACAAATGTGATTTGAGAGGGGAACGCGGAAAAAAAAAAAAAAGGAGAAGAAGAAAAGTGAAACAGAAAACAAACAGCTCACGGAGAGGGAGCAGGGAGGCACCGGCCCGGCCAGCGCTGTGCTCTCTGGCCACTCGGAGAAGAACGTTCTGGAACATTCTGGAGCCTGTCCTGGGCAGGCCGGCCCCCGCGCCGTGGTCCCCAGGGTCGCCCCAGACGTGGCGGGCGTGTGTCCCGGACACCCCGAAACAGCGCCCGGTTTATTTGACGCGCGGATTTTTCCGAAGACCGAAAATGAGCAAAACCCTCTTGGCACCCCAAGGGCAGGTTTTGAAAATCTGGGCAACTGCCAGGGAGTTTTCCTTCGGTTTTTTTTCCTGGACTCGAGGTTTTGGGTCCGTGACGGTCAGCTCGGGCCCTGCGTGGACGCGCGGGGGCGGGCGGCGGGGGGGCGGCGCGGGGCCGGGGCGCGGGGCGAAGACGCCACGTGCCCGTCTCCTACCGGCCGGCCGGGGTCCCCTCCATCCTCGCGGCTCGGTGAGCTGGTGACCGCTCCCCTCGTTCGATGGGGGGTAAACTGAGGCCCAGTGCGACGACAAGCCTTGCCCAAGGCACGCAGCCGGTCCTCTCTGAGCCTGGCTTTGAACCATCTGATTTTGGGGCGTCCTCGCTCCCGGGGGCTTCCGAAAGGGGCCACGGGCCCCTGAGATGGGGGTGCAAGTGGCTGCCGTGTTTGTCCACAAAGAAACGCCCACAACCTGCTTCTCAGGGGACCCCAGGCATCAAGAGAGATGCAAGGGAGCTGGTGTCGCTCAAGTGGTTGAGCACCCGCCTCCCACAAACCAGGTCCCGGGTTCAATCCCTGGTACCTCCTAAAAAAATGATAATAACAATAAAAAGATTCAAACCCGCTCTCCAGAACAAGAATTGAGACCAGGTCCGGCGCCATCGTTGTCTGGGTCCTCGGCTCCATTTAAAACCATAAGGGAGCCCCCCGAACCCCCAGATGCTGATTTGGGGGAGCACGTGACTCTCGCCTTCGAGGCCCACTGAGCCGTGCGGGTCGAACACCGCCGCGCAGTGGGATCACCGGGTTTATCACATAAAACACGGGGCGCCCAGCGACGTCCGGACTTCGGAGACGCGACCGATCGTTTTCTAGGATCGGGGCGTCTCCAGCGTGGCGCGGAGTGGGACAGACTTGCTTCCCTTAAACATTGTTTTAAAAAACACCAATTCAGGAAGCGGACGTGGCCCAGTGGTCAGGGCGTCCGCCTACCACACGGGAGGTCCAAGGTTCAAACCCCGGGCCTCCTTGGCCCGTGTGGAGCTGGCCCATGCACAGTGCTGATGCGCGCAAGGAGTGCCCTGCCACGCAGGGGTGTCCCCGCATAGGGGAGCCCCACGCGCAAGGAGTGCGCCCCGTAAGGAGAGCCGCCCAGCGCGAAAGAAAGTGCAGCCTGCCCAGGAATGGCGCCGCACACACGGAGAGCTGACGCAACAAGGTGACGCCACAAAGAGAGACACAGATTCCAGGTGCCACTGACAATAATGCAAGCGGACAGAGAACACACAGCGAAGGGACACAGAGAGCAGACAATGGGGTGGGGGGAGAGAAATAAATAAAAAATAAATCTTAAAATTTTTTTAAAAGCATTCCTTGTTTTCCTGAAACCTAAAGCTCGCTGGGCGTCCTGTGTTTTTTCCCGGCAGCCTCCCCCAGAGGTGATGACACAAGACGGGGGGACGGGGGGTTCGTGGAGCCGCCATTCGGGCTCGCGGTCCCCCCAGCCGCCTCGTCGTCTCCTTGGGGTCCCCGTGGCCCAGGTGGAGGCCGTTCCTGGGGAGCGGCCGCGGGGAGAGGGGTCCGAGCGTGCCTCGGGGGTGCGTGGAGAGGTCGGGGCCCAAGCCCGCTGGGGCGGCCGCAGGGCGCGCAGCCTCACCGAGGTCTCAAGAACCAGCTCGTGCCCTGGGAGCCCCCACGTTTTTGCCCCCCAAGAATCCCAACCCGGGACTCGGACGGATTCTCGCGTGGGAAGGTCCACGGCCACGGAAAGGTGGCCACGGACGACGGAGAAACCACGCGGGGGCCGGCCGCCCCAGGAGTGGATGGGCCTCGCACGCACGGCGTGCCGGGAGAGGAGCCACGCGCCGAGGGCCACGGCGCGCCCGGTGCCACTTCTGTGTCCCGGCCGGAGGCCGCCCGTCTGTGGGGTACGAGGGGGGCTGGGGGTCCCCGGGGGGCTGGGGGAGAGGGGGCTGCTGGTAGGGATAGGGGGGTCTCCTTCGGGGGAGAGGAGAACGTTCCAGAAGCAGGTCGCGCCACGTTGCGCCCGATGATCGTGGGGGAGTGGGTGGCACTCCGTGGTTGAGCGCCTGCCTCCCACGCCAGAGCTCCCGGGTTCAATCTTCAGTAAATCCTTAAAAAAAAAAAGGCAAATTCGGTGTCATGTGTATCGGGTAGGGGCTGGGGGGCGGGGCAAGCCTGGGCTGCCGGGACCCCCCCAGTCAGGGTCCCCTAAGGGGACTCCCCCCACGAGGGCCCTTCTACCGACGGGGGCGTTGAGCCCCGTGTGGCCGGGGACAGGACACAGGGGGCCCCAAGCCGCGGCCGGGGTGGCCACTGCTGGGGCGGGGGTCCGTGGGGAGCCCACCCCGGGGCCAGACCCAGCCTGGGTGGGGACCTTGATGCCTCCCACTCCCCCACCCCGCTTCTCTGGAACGCGCCCCCTGCCGGGCAGGGCCTTCCCCGGACACATGGGGAAACCGAGGCCGGAGCCAGCTCCCTCCCCGCTCGCCCGCCCCCCATCCCCGCTGCGTCACCCGCACAAATTGCAAGACGCCCCCACCCCGGCCGGCTCGAAAGAGCCCCACGTGCGAGCGGGAGGGCCGGGGACAGCTGGAAGGGGTCCCGAGCCAAGCCGGCCGCCGGGGGGACAGCGGCCACCGCGGGACACAGGAGGGCCCTTCACGGCTGCGCTGGGCTCGGGTTTCTGGACGTAAAACGTTCCTTTCATTTCCCTGAAAGGCAGAAGGAAACATCCCCCCACCCCGGCAGGGGTGCAGGGGGAGCCCCGAACCCTCCCGGGAAGCCAGCGCCAGCCGCTTGGGGACCGGTCCCCTGCGCCCGCCGTCCCCTCGGCGCGGCTCTTCAGCCAGGGCGTCGTCTCCTGCCCGGCGTAGGACTGCGTCGGGGCTCTCTTTCTTCTTGAGTCAGCTCTGGCCGTCCGCGGCTCTCGAGGGGCTCGTCCGGCTTCTCGGGGGGCGACTTCGGGCCGTCCCCTTCGGTCGTCCTGACCCACGGGCTCGCGTCTCCTTTTCATCTGCGGAGGTTTTGGAGGGACGGCCCCTCTCTCCCGCCTGGTGCTGGACATCAGTGTCTGTTTTTGTTTCCTCTCGTTGATAGGACTCGGTCCAGAATTAGAACCCAAGCCCCGGCCTTGCGCGCGCACCTTCGCCCTCCTTGATTTTGGGGGCAGCCACCTGTTCGGGGAAGGCCGCCCCCTCCCGGCCCGGGACACGGAACCCTTGCCCACGGAGGGGGCCCGTCGCCCTGGCTCTCGCCCTCCTGACGTTTAATTTCTGCGCGTCGAGCGGAGGGGACGGGAGGGCCTGGAGATCCCAGAAGCCCCTGCCCCGGCCTCGGTCACTTTCCATCAGGTTAGGACGAGGCGAGCGAGGCACGCGCTCGAAGGACGGGGCCGGGCAAAGAAAACAAAAACTCCGTGCAATTCCGCGCCTGGCTCGTCGTCAGCCCCGCTCGCCGCGTAACAAAACGTCCCGACCCGGGGGAATCGATAAGCTCACTCGACGGGCTGCGCGGTTTCCCGGGGGGGGGGATAAGGCTAAGCAATCGGTCGCCGCCGCGCGCCGGGCGCCTTTTCTGAGCGTGTACCGCTTCCGGCAACGCGGGGGAACTGTTTTGGGGTCTGGGGGACGCGGACACCCGGGGAATTTAAGCGACACAGGCGGGACTCGAACACCCGCTCCTTGCGCCGCCCGAGTACCGGGCTCAGCAGAAGTCAGCCGGAGTTCCTCTCCCCCCGGCTGCTGCTCGGCTTTCTTTTTCCTTTCCTCGAGAAAAGGGATTTTCCAAGAAAATGAAACAAAAAGCCCCCACAGTGCCCCGGAGCCCCGCGTCCCTGGAACCAGGGAGCCCCCCCGGGTTTCTCGAGCCACGGGGGGCCCCCGGGAGCCACCTGCCCGGCCCGGCGTCCAGCCGGCCAGCGCGCGGGGGCCCCCGCGCCGTCCCTTATATACCCGAGTTATTTTTAACCGGGGCCTCCCAGCGCATTCCAGCGCTTCCTCTCCGCGCTCAGGAAGGGCGCGTTGGCTCGTTTCCTGCTGACACACGGCCCCCGCCTCCCGCGATCGCTGAGAACAACGGGCTGAGAACAACAGACTCAGCTCCGGGGGGGGGGCTGCAAAAAAACACACACACACACAAAACACCCCTCCAAAAACGCCGGCCCCTTACCAAGGCCCGCCAGAAAAACTCGGGGAGCCCCGGGCCCGTCGCCAGCCGGCCGGGGGCTCCGAACTGGGGGTCTCCCCCACCCCGACTCCAGCACCCCTTCCCAGGGCGGGGAAAAAAAAATAAAAGCCCGTGCCCCCCCACCCCGCCCCGTGTCGGTGGCGTTCCTTCGAGCTTCTGGTTTTCATTTCTTTTCGGCCGAGGGGAAATTCGCTGATAAATTTAACCCCTTTGACGCGGAGTTTGGGACGGGCGCGATGGCTTCCGGAATGTTCTCAGGGGCCCCCCCAGTCCCCCGCACGCCTCCCCCCCGTGGATCTGCCCCGACTTCCATCTGATGCCGCGCCTGCTCCTGTCACCCGAACGCCGCATCGCCCAGGGCCGCGCGGGCCCCAGGCCTTCACCCTTTTTCGGGGCCGAGTAATATTCCGCCGCGTGCCCGCGGGTGCTGCGTCTTCCCCCAGCGCCCTCGAGGGGCCCGCGCCGGAAAACCAGAACGTGTGCAGGCCAGGGTGGGCGTCTCCTCCGAGCGCCGACCCTTGACGAGGGTGTCGGGGGCTGCAGGGGGCCCAGGACGAGCCCCCCGACGCCCAGCGGGCCCCTTCGCTCCCTGCTCGGCCCGCGCCGGACGCCCGCCCCCCTCCCCGTCCCCTCTGCACCCGCGATGGTCCCCGTGCGGCCTGGCCGCGCTCCCCACCTCCGCTGGCGCACACGTGGCGTGTGGGCCGCCACCTCCAGGAAGCCTTCCCAGACTGCCCTTGGTTCCCTCCATCCAGGCTCTCTCAGCCTCGGCTCGTTAGACGTCCTGTTGCTCAGTGTTCTCCAGCGGCGGGGGCCGTCCCGGGCGCTGTGGTGTGTTGAGCACCCGCCTCGTGCCGGGAGCACCCCTGTGACCTCCCCCAGAATGTTCCTTCCCGGGTGCAGAAAGTGTCCCCTCCCCGCCCGGTTTGCCCTGGTTTGGGGGGACGTTAGAGGGAAACGGGGGGCGTCCCCCTCCCCACCCAGGCGAGCGAGGCGGCGGGCAGGCGCTGTGAATGTCGTCGGTCCCTCGGGGAAACCGAGGCTGGAGGAGGACACGCCGGTCCGCTGTCCCCCCCGGCTGCCCGCCCCGGAGCCCCGGGGAAGGTTCTCCTCTTGGCAGAAATTACAGGCCTCCGTTCCAAAATAGCTGCTCTCCCTCCCGGCCCGGCCCAGCGGCCTGTGGCTCGGCCTCCAGAGCCGGCGGCGGGGGGAGAAAATAAGACCTTCGAATGCCGTGGCCGGCAGCGGCAACCTTCAAAGAAGGCGAGGGGTCTGGTCTCCGCGCTGGAAAAAGAAGCGAACGGGGTCGCCGTCCGCCCTGAGGATCTCCGGGACGGCGCAACGACGGGCAGAGTCAGAAATAAGTCTCGGGAGCCGATGTGGCTGGAGCAGTTGAGCACCCGCCTCCCACAGGGCCGGTCCTAGGTTTGGTTCCCGGTGCCTCTTTTTTTTTTTTCAGATTTATTTCTTCCCCTTCCCCCCATTTGTCTGCTCTCGCTGTCCATTCGCTGTGTGTTCTTCCGTGTCCACTTGCATTATCCGGCCGCACTGGGAATCTGTGTCTCTTTTTGTTGCGTCATCTTGCTGTGTCAGCTCTCCGTGTGGGCGGCGCCATTCCTGGGCGGGCTGTGCTTTTTTTCACGCTGGGCGGCTCTCCTTGCGGGGCGCATTTCTTGTGCGTGGGGCTCCCCGACGTGGGGGACACCCCTGCGTGGCAGGGCACTCCTTGCGCACATCAGCACTGTGCATGGGCCAGCTCCACACGGGTCAAGGAGGCCCGGGGTTTGAACCCTGGCCCCTCCATATGGTAGGCGGACGCTTTATCAGGTGAGCCACGTCTTCTTCCCCCCCCTGCCTCTTAAAGATGACGAGCAGACAACAAGCTGACACAACAGGCATGTGCAACGAGCTGGTACAAGATGACACAAGAGGCACGAGGAGGAAAAACATAATGAGAGACACAGCCAAGCAGGCAGCGGAGGTGACTTGAGTGATTAGACGTCTCCGTCTCGCATCGGAGGTCCCGGGTTTGGTTCCTGGTGCCTCCTAAAAGGAAGACGGGCACCCAGTGAATAAGTACAAACAACGAGGCGGGGGGAGAAATAAATAAAGCAACAACAACAAGCAAAAACAACAAGCAAATGGACAAGGGAGCCGTCTTGGGGTGGGGGAGCGGGGAATAAGACCCCACACGGGGCAGTGTGACCCGGGGCGGCCCGACCGGCTCCATCCCGGCCTCGTCTCGCTTCCGGCAGCTTCCGTCCACCCTCGGCGTCCCTCGGCTCGCGGCAGGCTCGGCGTCGGCCCGTGGCCGTCTCTTCCGCATGCCTCTGTCTTTTCTCCCCTTCTTTGGGGACCCCGGGCACGTGGGCCGAGAGGCGCCCCCTCCTCCGGGTGAGTGAGCAAGTGACAGCTGCCACCACTCAGGGGCCTGGGGCCTAGAACCCCAACAGGTCTTTGTGGGGGGGACACATAATTTAACCCATAATAACGGGGGGCCGACAGTCCCCCAGCTGTCCTGCTGAGGGGAGCCAGGAGAGAGCCCCTCCGCAGGCTTTTCGGGGACACCCCCCTGGGGTCCCCCCATCATCAAGAGGCGACGCGGGGCTGCCTCCTCCGGGAAGCCTTCCGGGGTTGCTCCGCCTGCCCTCCCTCAAAGCCCTTTTCCACGCCCCCGTCAGCGGCAGGGTCCCAGACAGGATGTCGGGGTGCGGGAACCCCGAGAAGGGTGCGGGGCGGTGTTGGGGACCCCGCCTTCACGGACAAGGAAAGAGTCCAGCTCTGCCTGCCCGTGCGAGACTCCCCGGGAGAGATGCTTCTTTTTTCATAGACTTTTCTGTTTTTGGGGAGCGGTTGGGGGTTTAAGGAAACATCGGAAAGTGGGGCTTCCGTTGCCCCCCTCGACTCCGTCTTTCTCCCTAGTGGTGAAGGACGCGGGAGACGGGGCACGTTTGTCGCGATGACTGGACCGGAACGGTCCCCGGAGCCTGCGGATTTGACGTGGGCGCCGATGCCTCGTGGGCACCGCTCGCGAGCGTCACAGCCCGTGTCCGCCGTCAGGGGACCGTGATTTCACGCGCTGACCCCCCCAGGCTGCGCCTACGCGTCACCCCCAAGCCCCCCGCAGCCTCTGCCGCCTTCCTGCCTTCCTAGTTGTCCTTTTCCAAAATGTCACCTTGTGAGGCCCCGTCCTTTTCGCGCTGGCGTCTGTCGCCGAGCGAGACGCATCTCGGGCTCTTTTGGGGACACGAGGGCTCCCTTTGAAAAATTGTTCACGTGCGCGTCGCGGTTTAGCGTGGCCGAGTCGCCGTTCCCGGTGTTAACCACTGTCGAGTGCCCGGCCCGGGGCGGTTAATTACATGCCCAAGGTTGTATCTGGGAAGAGAACTTTTCTGTCACCCCAAGCGGAAGCTCTGAGCCCGCTGAGCCGCGGGTTCTCAACCATTTTTTTTTTGTTCCACGGACCCCTCTGCCAGGCGGGGGAAAAGCACGGACCCCTTACTAAGCCCACACTCTTCTGTGTGTTATCGAATAAATACGTCACGCCCGCACCAACACGTCCCCGCGCGAATGATTTTTTAAAAATTCAAGCCCGCGGACCCTTTTTGAAGAGTCCCTGCGTTAAGCAATGACTCCCCGTTCTCTTGTGCGGATGGACCCTACTTTTCGTTTGATCCCCTTTGGATGGGCACGGTGGTTGCTTCCCATTTTTGGATTTTGAGCAAGAACGAGTCCACCACGTCACCTGCAAGGGGGGCACGCGGACGCCGTGTCCTTCCGCGCGTCCCCCCCCGGGGCGCGTGGCCCAGATGTGGTGGCCGGGACATGGCAGAGCGGCCCACGGAGGCGTGAGGGACTGTCCAGAAACGTCACGAGGGACACAGCAAGCCGGAAGGACCGTTCCCGATCGGACAACCGAACGCGGCACGCGAACCCCGATCGTTCCTACGCAGAAAATATAAAGTGTCCTCAAGGATCTTCCCTGCAGTCGGCGAAGCCCGATACAGAGCGCGCACGGGACGGTTTCCTGAGTGGGACGTTTATTCTGTGGCCGCGGGGGACGCGCTCCTGGCTCCGAGGGGCTGCCCGGAGAGGGATCTGGGCGAGACGGCGCGTGAGGCCGGTGCCCAACGGTCCCAAACAATCCCGGGATCTGGTTCTCGCACTTCACGGCGTTGTGTTCTAGAAAGGCGCGGTGGACGCCGCTTTAGGGAATCCGAGCTATTGCTCCCGGGGAAATACGGGCCGAGGGTCCTGCCGGCCTCTGGCCACCACCTTTTCGGCAGCCGAACAACGCAGCGCCTTGTTTTGTGTGTGTTTCTGTCCGCAGATGCCTGATTTAATACGTAGTGCGGGTTAATCACGGGCACCGGCGCTGGAACGCACGCCGGGAGTGAAGCGGATCGAACGCACGCGTTTTCTCCGTACGGCGCCTCGCAGCCTTTTTGTGCTTAGGCATCTGTGTCCGAGGGACCCTTTTAAACAGCAAAATTCCTACCAAAAACAGCACAAAAAGCGTAAAAAATGTGGCACCGAATAGACCACGAGAAGGACACTTGTTTCCCGGGTGAGAGCGGAGACGAGAAGGCTGAGCATCGCCTTGTCCGACCCCAGCTGAGAACGTGCGTGTCGGGCGGCTCAGAGTCTAGAGTAGGCAAATTAGCACGTATGGATCTGCAAATACTGAAAATCAACGGTACCTACACACACAGAGAGAGAGAAAGCGAATGTGTGACGATAGTAGCGGCTGCTTGGTCCCGGGTCCCGTATCGAGATTTCCTATATTGTTTTAGCAACTTTTCTATAGGTTGCGAAAATTGCTAAATAAAACGTGAGATTGTATGAGATTCTCCGGCTCCACCGAGCTCAGTCCTGTCGGGATCGCAGCCTCGCGGGGAAGCGGGTGGAGCCCGGCAGTTGAGCGCCTGCCTCGCAGGGACGAGCCCGCAGGTTCGATCCCCGGTACCTCCTGAAAACTCAAAAAAGTGGAAAAAAAAAAGAATCCCAACCTCTGCAACCACCCTCTCTTGTCTAGTTCTAGAACTTTCCCACCATCCCGAAAAGAGTCCCTGGCCCCATTAGCAGCCGCCCCCATCTCCCTTCCCCGAGCCTCTGATGACCTCTAATCCGTTTTCGGTCGACGGATTTAGTATTCCATAAATTTCATAGCAACGGATCGGACAAAATGTGTCCCTTTTTGGCTTCTTTCCTTCGGCGTCACGTTTTCAAAGTCCGTCCGCCTCGTAGCAGGGGTTAGAAGAACTTTGCTCCTTTCTGCGGCTGACCAATCCCATCACCTTTTAAAACCAGAGCTGCGGGGAGCAGGTGTACCTCCGGGGTTGAGCGCCCGCCTCCCACATACGGGGTCCCGGGTTCGATTCCCCGGTACCTCCTAAAAAAAAATTTTTTTTTAAAAAATCAGCTCACACCAGGGCTTTGCTTACAGGCCCACGAAATGTTCTATTTGCCCGACATCTGCTTGCTTACCCGCTCCCCAGAATAGCCGAAGGTTGTTTTGAGCCGGCCCGCATCGCCTGCCCCCGCGAGAGCCTGCATCCCCGGGTCCCCCCCGCGGGAAGGACGCTGGGATTAGACGGCGTCCGCTGCCCGACTTGCCACGAAGGCCCCCGGCCTGGCATTCCAGGGCCGGTCCCGTCGGAGCCCGGCGGCCGCAGAAGTGCCCGAGCCGGGCCCGAAATAGTCCTGCCTTTTATTTGGAAAGAGAATTACAGGGCGCGCTGCCGCGGGCTCGCTGCTCCCAGGTCGTATTTTTGTACCCGGTCGAAACCGCACGGCCGCCCGTGCCAGGCTGGACGCTGGCAGCCGCCGCAGCGCTCGGCTCGCAGCTTTAAACAGCGTCTTCTTTATTCCCGTTGGAAGGCCCCTCCGGCTATTTCTGGGCACACACCAAAAAAAAAAAAGATATTTAAAGCGCTCGCTGGCTCGGGAGGCCCCGGGCAGCTGCGAGGCCACCGTCCAAGTGCTGCTCCGCCCAGGTTTTCCAGATCTGCCTCTTCCGTACGGATTCTTCGAGGTGGGGGCGCTGCCTCTGGGTCCCGAGGATTCTGGGGGTCTGGGAAATGTCAGGCCCACGTTGGTTCCCGGAAGCAGCTTTGCGTGCTGCGGGGTGCCCGAGGGGAAAGAAAACGATCCCGCGGTCACAGTGGTTGAGTCCGAATTGGAACTCAGGGCTCGATGCAAGTCACCAGGGTTCAGAAAGGCCCCGGCCCTGTCTGTTAGCCCTGCAACACGTTCATATCAGACAAAAACACAGCGTGCTGAGGGAAAGAAACCAGACACAACGGTCGACCCGTTGTATGAGTCCCTGTGCATAAAATGTGAATCAAATCAATTGATAAAGGAGCAGTGAGATGGGGAGTCGTGCAGGGGCTGGGGGAGGACTGCTGAGGGGCGTGGGGGTTTTTCTTTTTGGAGGATGGAAATCGTTGGGTGGCACACGGGGGCGTTTGGGGGTGATCCTGAACGACGTGGCAATGACAGACACGGGCCGTTCTCTCTCCTGCCGTAACCCACAGTACCGGGTGGGAAAGCGGGGAAACTGCCACGTAAGCTGCAATCCACGCGGGGTGGCCGGCTCCAAAATGTGCTCACCGGGTGCAAAAGTGCAACAAGTGCACCACACTAACGAAGAATGTTGCTGCTGTGGCTAAACGTGGGCGGTGTGGGGCGCCGAGCGTGCGGGAATCCCCTAGATTTTTTATGTTGCAATTATGTAATCGAAGTATCTTTGAAAGAAAAAAAAAAATTTATCTAAAACGTTTTGGGGTGACGAAGGCCCAACACGGCGATGATACTAAAAGCCCATCGATTGCCCACTTGGGGGATGTGAATATATCTCAATAAAACTGCCGGACAAATAATTAAACCATTGTGCAAAAAAAAAAAACCCAAACATAGCCGCTGAGGTCCAGCAGGGGAAGCAGAGAGAGAGCGAGGGGCGAGGAATTTTCTGGTGAGTTTATTTTTTATTATTTATTATTATACTTGAAATAATGAAAATGCTCTAAAATGGTGATTGAAGTGATGAATGCATGCCTAGTAACATGGGATTCTTCAAAAAGTACAATTAAACATTTAAATTTAAAAACAAAACAAAACAAAACATGGGATTATACCAAAGACCACTGATGGTACACTTTGGATGAATCATATGCTTTGTTCATATGTATCAATAAAAATTTTTTTTAATTTATTTTTTAATTGTCTTTTTTTTTCAAGTTAATAGATCACACAAAGTGTTACATTAAAAAACATAAGAGATTCCCATATACCCCACTCCCCACCCACCCCCAATCAATTTTTTTAATTGTCTTTTTTTGAAGATACAGAGATCTCAAAAAATATAAGGGAAGCGGCCTTGGCCCAGTGGTCAGGGCGTCCACCCACCACATGGGAGGTCCATGGTTCAAGCCCCGGGCCTCCTGACCCGTGTGGAGCTGGCCCATGCGCAGTGCTGATGTGCGCAAGGAGCACCCTGCCACGCAGGGGTGTCCCCCGAATAGGGGAGCCCCACGCGCAAGGAGCGCGCCCCGTAAGGAGAGCCGCCCAGCGTGAAAGAAAGCGCAGCCTGCCCAGGAATGGCGCTGCACACGCGGAGAGCTGACGCAACGAGATGATGCAACAAAGAGAAACACAGATTTGCGTGCCGCTGACACGAGTGGACACAGAAGAGCACACAGCGAAGGGACACAGAGAGCAGACGATGGGGGAGGGCGGGGAGAGAAATAAAAAATATATGAGGCTCCCAGACACCCCCCAGACCCCCAGTAAAATTGATGGGTTGCAAAAGAAAGGCTTAGCCCTGCTGTCAGGCACGTAAAAAGGCTCAGACCCCAGAAATAGGCGGTCGCTGCCCAAACGCAGCCGCGGCATCACCGTCCGGCCCGGCCGCCTCGCGCCGAGACGCGGCACCCCGAGAATCGGAAACGGGGCCTCGGAGGCTGGCCCGTGGCCCCCCGCGACGCGACCTCGCCACAGCAGCCGAGGAGGCGCAAACAAGGGCCGCCGCCGGATAAGCCCACCGTGGCGCGCCCGGGCGCCGCGGAATACGACTCGGCCCTGAAAAAGGGACGGCGTGGCCACGCGAGCCGGGCCACGGGCACCGCAGCCGAGAGACCACGGGCCACCGGTGCCCGCGGGCAGACGTGAGCCCCCCCTTTTGGGGAGGCGAGAGGGTGCTGGGGCGTCTCGGGGGGCTGCCCCGCGCCGAGACGACCCTCGGCGCCTGCCGGCCGGCTCGCTGTCGGCTTTGCCGTCAACGCTCGGTTGTAATAAATCACCGTGCGTGTGGGAACGCAGAGCCGTGCCCCGGGGACGCGGGGACAGGAAGTGCCCCGACCTGCCGCGACAACCGTCGCGCGGCAGCACCTGGGAGCAGCGGCGGAGGCTACGGTTGGCTCGGTATGACTCAGCGCGGTGGGGACCGTGACTCGCGGCCGCATCAGCAGAGGTCTAGCCCCCAGGAGGAGGGAGGAGGTGGTACCTGGCCCTGCCGAGGCTAGACCACAGCAGGGGAAGGGGGTGCGGGGGGGAGGCGCCCGGCGGCCCCGAGACGCCCCGAACGCCCGTCCCTTATGGGAAAGACAGGCGCGGGCACCAGGGCGTGCTGTGGGCTCCGTCCGGCTGTGTGGCCTCGAGCCGACGCCTGAACCTCTCTGAGCCTCTGTCTCGACCTTCGTAGAACGGGAGGAGCGGCGGCGGGCTGGAGAATTCAGGGCCGCGCGACGAACGCTACGTGGGGAGCGGGTTTCGGGGGGGCCCCCCAGAGGGAGGAGGGCTCCGATCGCCCCCGGATTGTGAGCCGCCCGAGGGCGTGCCCTGAATCCATCGGGGCGGGTGGCCGGATACCTGAGCGGGACTTCAGCAAGGAGGGGCTTTCGAAGAGGGTTTTGAGGGTCGAGTAGGAGTTTTCTGGGCCCACGGCGGAGCCGGGGAAAGGCAGCGGCGGCAGAGGGAATTGCGTGCACGGAAGCGTGGCTACGGGAAGGCGCCCCGCAGGGCCGCGGACGGGGGGGGGCAGATCGGGAGGCGGGGGCCGGGGGCGCGCCCCCCTCACCGCAGACCCCCGGGGACGTCATTTAAAACTCACGCCGAGGTCTGCGTGCAGGAAAACAGGCCTGCCCTTCACGCCCGGGGCGGGCCGCTCGCCCGCTCCGTGCCTCGGTTTCCCCCAGCGCGAGTCGGGGCTGGGGGCCACGTTCTCCCCCGGGGCCGACACTCGCGGCGACGAACGTCCCGGGAAACCCAAGCGGATCCAAGAGGACTGAGGACAGGGGCCACGTGGAGGGACGGCCCCGTCCCCCGCCGTCGGGGACGCGCCAGCCCGAAGCGCGTTGAGCCGCCGCCTCTCGCCCCCGGGGACGGCTGCCGGCGACGGCAAGCGCTGGCGTGGAGGACCTGGAACAGCGCGCGCCGCGGGTGGAACGGAGGGCGGCGGCGCGTTCTTGGAAAAGCTCCACCCGGGACCCGGCGGTTCCATCCTGGGCCGGGACCCCCAGAGGACCGCAGGCAGGGGCGCTCGGGGGGTCCTGCCAGCCCGCGTCCGTCGCGGCGTGGATCGCGAGAGCTGCGCACTGGCAGCCCCCCCCCCGGGGCGGCCGTCGACGTGGACGGAGAAACACGCCGCGGGCACGTGGCTCGGCTGTGAGAGGGGACGGGGCGGCGGAGCGCGGGGAGCCGGGGCTGCGTGCGAGAGGCCGGACGCGCGGGGGGAGAGCGCGTGGGGCCGCCTGCACGAGGCGTGGGGGGAGCGGCTCGGTGGGGCTGGAGGGCGGATTAGGGGAGCGGGTGTAGCTCGGGGGTTGAGCGCCTGCCTCCCACGTACGAGGTCCTGGGTTCGATCTCCGGCACCTCCGAAACACATACTAATGTAAAAACCAACTCGTATTGGGGAGCGGGTGTAGCCCCGTGGTTGAGCGCCTGCCTCCCAGAGACGAGGTCCTAGGTTGGATCCCCGGCACCTCCTAAAAACAAAAAAACGAACAAGTGAAAAAACCAACTCTCAATGGGGAGTGCGTGTAGCCCAGTGGTTGAGCGCCTGCCTCCCACACGTGAGGTCCTGGGTTCGATCTCCGGTGCCTCCTAAAAACAAATGAACAAAACAACTCTCATTGGGGAGTGGGCGTGGCCCAGGGGTTGAGAGCCTGCCTCCCACATACGGGGTCCCAGGTTTGATCTCTGGCACCTCAAAAACAAGCAAAAATGCCAAAGGGAAAAGAAAACTCTCCTTGGGGAGCAGGTGTAGGTTCGGTGGTTGAGCGCCTGCCTCCCACATACGAGGTCCTGGGTTCGAGCCGCGGTGCCTCCTTAAAAAACACACACACAAATGAAAAACAACTCACATTGGGGAGCTGGTGTGGCTCAATGGTTGAGCGCCTGCCTCCCAAGCACGAGGTCTGGGTTTGATCTCCGGCACCTCCTAAAAACAAAAAAACACAAACAAATGTGAAAAACCAACTCTCAATGGGGAGTGGGTGTAGCTCAGTGGTTGAGCGCCTGCCTCCCAAGTACGAGGTCCCGAGTTTGATCCCGGCACCTCCTAAAAACAAGACAAATGAAAAAACCGACTCTCCTTGGGGAGCGGGCGTGGCCCAGGGGTTGAGCGCCTGCCTCCCACACACGAGGTCCCGGGTTTGATGCCTGGCGCCTCAAAAACAAGCACAAATACCAAAGGGGAGGGGGGAAACCTCTCCTTGGGGAGCAGGTGTGGGCACAGTGGTTGAGCGCCTGCCTCTCACGCGCGAGGTCCTGGGTTCGACCCCCGGCGCCTCCTAAAAAGAAAAAGAAAGTCGGCTCGAGGAGCCCGGCGGTGGGCCGGGGGCTGGGAGGAGCGCTCGATGGCCGTGGAGTGTTGGAAACAAAATCGGCAGCAAGTCCACCGCGGCGGCAGAGGCGGAAAGCGGCTCCGAGATCACCGGGCCCCGGAAGCGGGAAGCCGGGGGTGTTTCCTCACGGGCACAGAGTTTCAGTTTGGGGGTTCAGGAAAAACCAGGGCAACGAGGGCGGCACGAAGTCGCGAAAGGGACCTGACGCCGCTGAGCCGGATGCGCGGAAACGGTGACACCGGCGCGTTTCGAGTGTTCTCTAGTATTGCCTAATTTAAAAGAGGGAATTAAAAAGCCGGGCCGGGCAAGGCTCGACTTCTGGTTTTGAGAAGCCCGCTCGGCTTACGCAAGGCGTTTTTGGGGTTCAGGGGAGCCCGGGCCCTCTCCGCCATCGCGGCTCTCGGCAAACCCAAAACCTGTTTATTTTTTAAGATCAGAGCCGGAGAAGAGGAGGAGGTAAGGAAATGGCCGCCTCCGTGCGCCGGGAGGCCCCACACGGGCTCCTGGACCAGGCAGCGGCACGCGCGGGGGAGCCGGGGACCCCCGGGCTGGACGGGGCGCGCTCGGCGCTGTCTAAATTCCGACAACCGCACGGCAAGACCGGGGTTTGAACCCGGGACCTCGTGTGTGGGAGGCGGGTGCTCAACCACGGAGCCACGTTGGCTTCCCCGGCTCGGTTTGCTCGTTGTTTTGCTTTTGCTTCTAGGAGGCGCCGGGAACCCGAACCGTGTGGGAGGCGGGTGCTCAACTGCGCGTCCCCCATCCGCTCCCCTCCCAGCTCTTTTAGGATGTGCCCCGTCGCGTGTCCCCACAGCTCGTCCCTTGTCACTGCCGTGTAGTATTCCACGGCGTGGGGCGGCCAGCGCGGGGGATTTCGTCCCCCAGGCCTGGGGACCTCAGGACAGGATGCTGCGCCTGGGTGTGAAACCATCTCGGCGTGTCGGCTCCGGGGTCCCGCTTTGCGGGGGGAAACTGAGGCACGCTCGGAGGACACGGGGCTGTGAGGGTTGGGTTCGAATCCCGGCCCCCAGCTCCAGTTCTGGGGGGTTCACCCCAGTCCCCTGGGCACAGGTGGCCCAGCTGCCACCGGGGCGCCTCGAGCCGGGTTCCGGAGGGCGGGCCCAGGGGGGGGCTGGACGGGGGGCGCTTTTCTCTTTCATAATAAAATTCCCTCATCACCGACTCTCCTGCAAACTGGATTTTCGTGTATACATATGTATAATATTTTCATATATTTTCATAGTATATAATTTAGTTATTTACATATAATTTGATACTCATTAGCTATGTATTATCAGCTATAAATATTATAGGCATAAAAATTATATGTATACATGTATTTTTTAATTATCTTTTTTTAAAGTTAATAGATCACACGAAAGCTTACATTATAAAACATGAGGTTCCCATATACCCCACCCCCATCCCATCATTTTTATTGTAATTTTTGAAGATACATAGATCACAAAAAATGTTACATTAAAAAAGATAAGAGGTTCCCATATTGTATATTTTAATGTCATAGATTTTGTTATATAGTATATGCTTCTATACAAATACGTATTATAGATATTATAAATATATATTATATTATAAAGATACGGAAGTATATTTATAAATGTGTGTGTAAAATATGTATATATTGTCATTTACATATAAGGTATGATATATACATTTAGTACGTGTGCTGTGGAAGCGAACACAATATATACATTTATATTACGTTATTTTGGATGTAAATAAAAATGTAACGAAATCGGATACGTTTTCACAGCGGATTTGTTGAAATCAGGGGTCCGGCCAACGTGGCATTTGATCAAAGTGTCCTTTAAGTCTTTTATTTTTTCAGGAGGCGCCGGGGACTGAACCCTTGACCTTGCCCGTGTGAGGCAGGCGCTCAGCCCCCGAGTTCCACCCTCTCCACTTTAAGTCTCTTTTAACCGAAACGCCTCCCCCCCGCCTTCCTCTTGTTTTTTCCTCCTTGCTCTTTCTTTGTGGAAGCGCCAAGGACGGCGCGGCGGTTCCCCCACCAGGGCCCGGCGGGACCCCGACCCATCTGAAACCGGGACCCTTTCTTCATCCTGCGGGCGTTTTCGTTCGAGTCTTAAAAATCGGCGCCTCGAAACCCCGGAGCCCCAAGATTTGCGAGTCGCGTGTCCCGACAGGACCGGGGAGGGGGGCGCCCTGTTGCCCCCCTGCAGGACGGCAGCGGCTCCCCTTCCCCTCGCGGGCCGGGGCCAGAGCGCGCCCACGGGAGGGTGGCTTCACCCCACCCGCTCCCGCCCCCCGCGAGGCGGCCGGGCAGGGAAGTGGCAACGAGCGGAAATTGAGAAAGAAGAGGGTCAGAGGGGCGGGGGAGGGGGGCGGTGGCAGGCGCAGGGCTGGCGCGTCCTGCCCGTCCCCGGCTCTGCCATGGGCCTGGGGTCCCGGCCCCTCGGCCCCCTCCCTGCCTTAAGGCGCCCCCCGGGGGGGGCCACCCAGCCGTCAGGGGCAAGCGGGGCGCCCGGCAAGGGAGGGCACCCGCGGTGACAAGTCGTGGCGGCAGGCTTCCTGGAAGGGGTGGCGTTGCAGCCAAGGCCTGCGGGAGGGCTCGGAGCAGAGGGGGCGGCACGTGCCAAGGTCCTGGGGCAGGATGTTCCCGCGGGGACGGCGAGGGCGCCGGGGGGTCAGGGCAGAGCAGACGACACCAACCCTCTCGCTGCTGCCAGATGGGTAAACTGAGGCCGGCCCGGGCCCCGGTCTCGCACGGCCCTCGAACCAGCCTTCCTGGGGCCCCCAGCCGCTCCCCAGTCTTGGGTTGTCGTCTCCGCCGGCCTGAATCCAGTTGCAGACGCCCTGTCTGGGGGTGGGGGGGAAGGCAGGGAGCGCTTTGCCCCCCACCCGCCAGGTTTCGGGCACGGCAGAGCCCCCGGCCCTGTCCGCGTGGGAATCCCGGAGGCCTTCCTGGAGGTGGCGTCCCAACCTCAGCCGTTTCCTAAGCTGCCGCGCGGGGCCGGGGGCTCTGCCGTGGGAGGGGGAGGGTTTTTATAGACCCCCCCACCCGCCCCCCACCCCCAGGTGAGTCCCCTGGTCGGGGCTGGGGGAAGCCCCCCTGGCCCCGAGGAAGCATCCTGGCGGCCGCTCACAGAGGCCCGGAGGTGAGGCGCCACGTCTCGCCCTCCAGTCCAGGGGTGGGCGGTGGGCTTCCCGGAGGCGGCGTCCCCACCCAGAGCTTTTCTTTTTTAAACAATTTTTTAAAAATTTATTTTTTATTAAAGTTAATAGGTCACAAGAACGTTACATTAAATAAGATAAAAAAACAAAAAACACAAGCGGTTCCCATATACCCCCCATTCCCCCACCCCACTCCTCCCATATCGACAACCTCCCCCATCTTCGTGGCACACTCATCGCACTCGGTGAGCACATTTTGGGGCCCTGCTGCACCACACGGATAATAGTTTACCCTGTCGTTCTTGTTGATACTTGGTAGCAGTCCCTCAGTGCCAGGGAGGCTCATCCCCTGGAGTTATGTCCCACGCTGGGGGGAAGTTATCGCTTTTATTTTATTTTTTGGTTCTACAATCCCTTTATTTTATTTTATTTTTTAATGTTACATTAAAAAAATATAAGAGGCTCCGAGCTTTTATCTTGAAAACCCGCCTTCTCGTGGCCTGGGACTTTCTCAGCGGCCCCCCCAGAGCCTGTGCCCACCCTGGCGGGTCGCTTAAGGGGGTGAGCCCCTGCCCGTCCTTGTGGGGCTCCGGGCAGGGGTAGGGGTGGCCTGAGGGGCAGGCGACGGGGGTAAAGAAAAGGGCGAGGGGACTGCAGGAGGTGGTGGGGGCAGAAGCGAGGCTGCGGGTGCGGCGGGGAGGCAGGGAGGGCTTCCCGGAGGAGGTGTGCTGTGGGAGCGGCCAGGGGGCCGGGCGGAGCGGGCGGCCCGTGCCAAGGCCCTGGGGCCGGCGGCTCCTCTTGCCGCGGCTCCGTGGAGAAACCGAGGCACGGCTGTGTTTCCCCCCCACCACCAGGGCTGGTGTCCAAGGCGGACTTTGTGGGACCCCCCATTTCTAGGAAGAGGTGGCGGGCCGCGCCCCCTCTTCTCTTCTGACCCCCCATGGGGACGAGTCCTGCCTCTACTGGCCCCCGGTGGGAGGGGCCGGGGGGGGCCAGGTGTCAGACAGACAGACACGCAGACGGAGGCGCGGGGGGCGGGGGGGCGCCACACCTGAGGGGCAGGCCTCGGGGAGGAGCGGGGGCGGCCGGGGCCGTCGGCGCTCCTCGCCTCTGCCGGGTGACGGGGAGCTCACTACCTCCCCGGCCCGCCCAGCTCCCAGGAGCAGGGGCCACCTCCCTCCCGGGGGTCCCAGCCCCGCCCCCCTCCCGCTCCCTGCACCCCCCCAGGGAGCCGAGCGCCCTCGACAGGCCATGGCGCAGATGGGGAAACTGAGGCCGGCCCCCCCATTTCCGTCTTCCCCCCGGCTCCCTGCCCCCTGTGCCCCACCTCCCTCCCGCTCACCCTCATCCCCCTCTCTGAGACCCCCCCCCGGGGGGTGACCCCGGCAGGCGCCCCCGCCCCTTGAGACTTTTCACCCCGTAAACAAGTCGCCGGACGCGCTGGGGGCCGTATCGGTGGCATCGCGATGGGGCGCCCGATAACGGGACCCTGGGTGCCCGCTGCCCGGTGACGCCACGGCCCGGCTCTTCTGAGAAGCCCGCGGGGGGCCCCCCACCTGCCGCCGCTGATGGCAGATAAGGGCGCCCCGGGCTGTGGTTTTCGCCGAGGCCGGGCTTGCGGCGCCAGCGAGCAAAACAACGGGGGGCGGGGGGCAAAGGGGGTGCAGGGTGGGGCTCCCGGGGCTGCAGAAAGCCGGGGGGCTGGAGGGGTCCCGCACGGCCAGGAGGCCTCCTCCTGCTTCCCAAATGGGGAAACTGAGGCCTGGTCGGTCTGGTTGCCCCTTCCTGGCGGGTGTTGGTAGCGCAGGTTCTTCTGACCAGGACGGTGGCTTCTTCTCGGTCGCCATGAGCGGTGGCATATGTGGGGGGGGGGGGCCGGTTTGATCGTTTTGGGGTTCCTGGCTGGCAGGACACAGACTCGGTTCCCGAGGGAGCCGGCCTGGTTTGGTCCTGCTGGAGAGAGGTTCCGGGACGCGTTTGCGCTGTTCCACGCCGTTTCACACCCTTCCAGCCTCCTCGGGAAGGAGCGCGCAGGCCCGAACTCCCTGCCCCCGGGACCCCCCCGAGGAGCGGCATAAAACCTCCAGTTCTAGCGCCAGCGCTCCCCGACACGCCCGCACCCCCCGCTCCCCACCTCGGGCACTCCGGCCTCAGGGCCTTCGCGCTGGCTGATCCCTCTGCCAAGCATGCCGTTCCCGCACCTCCTTTGGGTCGCGGCCTCCGGCCTCGCCGACCTTCCTGGAGAAAAATGACCCTCCCGACCCGCTTCTCGTCCATTTTCCGCGTCGCGAGGGTTTCAGGATCGTCGCTCCTTGCCCGGATGGACCGTTTTGGCTCGTCCACTCCCGCATCGAAAGCTAAGGCTCGTTGCGCCTTCCCACTGGCGCCTTCCCAAGCGGCTGCTCGTTGTGCCTCCCCACCGGCGAGGCTGCTGCCCGCTCTGGGCCGGGATTTTTCTTTTCTTTCCTTCGCTTTTTAAAATGGGAGTTTATCCCTCGTCCCTGAACGTCCCTAAATGACAAGGGTGCCACGTTGTGAACTTCCCAAACAAATCTCCCCCGGGGGCCCCCCGCCATCACCCACCGCCGCCACCCCGCCTCGCTGTGAAACTTTTCTTAGAAATTGTGAAAGGGCAGCATCGAAACACGACTGCTCACCAGAGCCCGTGCCTGCCATTTGGCGTATTTTGCCCCCAACCCTCCCAGTTATTATTACTACTATGATTATTTTAATTCCCGATGATTTTTATTTTTAAAAATTTTTTTAATTTTTAAATTAAAAAAAAAAAAAGATACTTGGATCACACGAAATGTTACCTTAAAAAATGTAAGAGGTTCCCTTATACCCCACCCCCCTCGCCCCACATCAACAGCCTCTTTCATCCTCATGGCACACTCATTGCATTTGGTGAATGCATTTTGGAGCACGGCTGCACCGCATGGATTATAGTTTACATTGTAGTTCACACTCTCCCCCAGTCCACCCTGTGGGCCACGGCAGGACACACAACGTCCAGCATCTGTCCCTGCAGCACCACCCAGGACAACCCCAAGTCCTGAAAATGCCCCCACATCACAGCTCTTCTTCCCTCTCCCTGCCCTCAGCAGCTACCGTGGCCACTTTCTCCACCTCAACGCTACAATTTCTTCCATTACTAGTCACGATTGTTCCATAGTAGAATATCAGTGAGTCCACTCTGATCCATACTCTGTTCCTCCATCCTGTGGACCCTGGGATGGTTGTGTCCCCTCCACCTCTATATCAAGAGGGGGCTTAGATCCCACATGGATGCTGGATGCGATTCTCCTGCTTGCAGCTGTAGGCCCTCTTGGCTCCCTGGTGTGATGGTCGACCATCCTCACCTCCTCGTTAGCTGACCTGGGCAAGTCCAACGAACTGGACAGCAGGAGCTGCAACTCCACTGAGGCTCAGGGCCCGGCTGGCTCAGGGCCAGTCCAGAGCTTCAAGTCTCCTGAGTATTTTTAACGCTTCGTATTAGTATCATACGTTTCGTTAAGGTTCCTGGGAGCACGTTCTCCTCCTGGTCCTGTTAATCACAGTCCACCTCCCACCCTGGGCCCCCGGCGCTCATCGCCCCGTGCTGGGTGCCGTCCCCTCCGAGTGTGCGCTCAGCGGCTCTCGTTTCCATTACTTGAGAAGGAAAAGTCCCAGACCCCTTTACAATCCCCTATTTTCGTCCCTTAGAACGGAGACTTTTCTTTTTGTTCCCCCGCCGCATCTGGGGCGTTTCTGGATATCTGCGCCCAGCGGAAGCGTTAGATGCCCTTAATTCTGGAATAATTTTAGACGTGCGGAGAAGCGGCGGCGACGGCTGAGAAAGCAGCCTTGCCCTCGGCCAGCCCCTCCATTCTCAGCGTCTTCGCCTTCCGCCCAACGTGGGTCAGATCTACGGAGCCGCCGTCCCCCAAACGCCGGGCTGTATCCGAATGCCACCGGCTTGCCACGATGTCCCTTTCCTGTCCCAGCGCCCCGCGTGGGTTCACTCTCCGCAGCTCTGCCTAAACTAAGGATTTTCTTCATTCGAGAGCGGATTGTGGGGCCAGAGGAGGCTGGCTTGGGGGCTGGGTGGTGGCTGCAAGCCTCCTGGGGGGGCCGCCCCTGAGCAGGGGGTCCCCAAGGGGAGTCCAAGGGCCCCTGGGCACGGGCACTCGGTCTGGGGAAGTTTTCCCCTGGAGGGAACCAGTGGCTGCCCGCAGGGAGTGAGCGCTCCGCCACGGGCGGCATGTAAAGAGGTGGGAGTCGGGGGTCTGGAGGCGAGGCCGCGGGGACTCCGGGCCTGTGATGGAGAGCTAGCGGCAAGTAACAAGTGCCGGCAGGGAACGTGAAGCGGCGCAGCGGCTTGGGAAACAGTTTGGCAGGTCCTCAACAGGCGAAGCACGGGGGAGCGGACGTGGCTCGAGCAGTCGGGCGCCTGCCTCCCGCGTGGGGGGGTCCCAGGTTCGGCTCCCGGGCCCTTCTAAAGAGGACAAACAAAGAATAAGCGAAAAACAAAGAGCAGGCAAGGAACAAAGCCAAGGCAGACAAGGAGGAAACGACAAGCAGAAACAACGAGCAGACAAGGGGGGAACAACGAGCAGATGACAAGCGCGAACAACGAGCAGACGACGAGTGCAAACAACGAGCAAAAAACAAGGAGCAAACAGACCAGGGAGCCATCTCGGGGCGGGGGGGTGAAATAAAAGGCGAAGCACGGAGTTACCACAGCACCCGGCAAGTCCACGCCTAAGTACGTGGCAAGAATCGAAGCCACACGCCTACTGCGCGACGCGCACGCCGACGTCCGCCGCGGCCCGAGCCGCGAGAGCCAATAGGTAGGAGCATCCCACCACGTGTCCGTCGACCGGCAGACGGGTCGACAGAGAGGGGTCCGGGGGAATATGGCTCAGTCACCAAAAAGGGACGGCGCGCTGATTCGCCGCGCGGACCGACCGCGCAACTGTGACACCGGGCGACGGAAACCGGACACAGAAGGACGCGTCCTTGTGGCTCCCCCCGATGGAGGACCAGGAAGGGCAAAGGGGGAGACGGAGAGCAGACTCGGGGCTGCCGGGCGGGCGGGGCGGCGGGGGCCGGCGAGAATGTTCTGGAACGGGACGGAGGGGCCCGTGTGGCGTCGCCCGCGTCCCGCCCGTGCGGTGGCCTGGCGTGCTGAGGGTTTCGTCCCCGAGCGCCCCCCACCCCCCGGCCCACCTGGGGGCGCGCCCGGCCGCGCCGCGTGGGTGGGCGCCCACCCCCCCCCCCCCCCCCGGTCCAGGTGGCTCCGGCCCGGGGCTGAGGGGGAAGTGGGGGCCCCGGGGCCCCTGGATTTGCATGGCCCCCTTTTACATAAAAATCTTTCCAGGCTGCGCCCAGCGGCGCCTGAAGCCGGCCGAGGGGTCGAGGCCTTCTGGAAACTTCCGCAGCGCTCGGCCTCACCCCCCGCCCCCGGTTCCTGTTTTGGGGGAACCTTATCGCTGCCCGCTTCTTCGAAAGAGGCCAGCGGGGGGGGGGGTGCCCAGCCGCGGTCGGTCGATGCCCGCCCCGGGGGAAGGGGACGGCGGCGGGTGCCGCGTGCCTCGGTTTCCCCCGGGGGGACCGGGCGGCTGGGGACGGAGCCCGACTGCCCCCCCCAGACCCGGAGCTCAGGGGTCCCCGGGGCCCCTGGTAGCCGCGTTGCCGCGCCCCCTGCCCCCGGCGCCCGCTGTCCGTCCCCCTTGTCCGCGTGTCCTCTCCTGAGGGTGCCCCTGCTCCGGCGTGGCCTCGTCGTAGCCGGCGACGTGCCGAGCGGGGACGCGGGGTCTGGGCCGAGAAGCTTCCGGAACTGGGCAGCGCCACCGGGCTGTCGCGCTCGGGCACGGGTTCGAATCTCGACGCGGAGCTCTTGTCGGGGGGGGGGGGTCCCTGCTGTCCCAGGGGGCGCGTGTGTCTCCCCCAGCGAGCTGCGGGAGCCGGGCTTTGGGGCGCTGCCCCGGTCCCAGTTGGGGCGCAGCCGCTCGAGCCACGGTATTGCCCCAGCGGTGCCAGGCTCCGGGCTGGCGCATGGCCGAGGCCCTGCCCGCGAGGAGGGCGCTTTTGGGGTGCAGGGGGCGAAGGGGAGGGCGAGGTGGGGGGCACTGGGGAGAAGGGGCTGGAGGCTAGAAGGGAGCACGTTTGGGGGGGTCCCCGTGGGAACCAAGCCGCCGCCCCGAGGCAGCGACGAGCCTCCAGGGGCCCCGGGACCCCCGCCGGCCCCTCCACAGGGCACGGGGGCTGGGGGCGCAGAGCAGGTGGCTCTGCACAGGGGCCGAGGCCAGGCCGGGACTCGAACCCGGGACCCCTGCCCCGGCTCGGGCCCAGGGACGGGGAGGAGCGGGCAGCGGGCGGAGGGGGGGACCCGTCCTCACGAGGCCTCGGTTTCCCCCTTTTGCAAATGGGCTGACCCCCGGCCTCGGTGGCGTGTCACGTCGCGGCTCCCGGCCCCGCCCCCCTGAGCCCCCTCACCCCGCCCCCCAGGCCACCGCGGGACCTCTCGCCCCCCCAGACCTCCCCGAGCTGCAGCCGTTCCCCCCCTCCCGGCCCCAGCCGGACGCCACGCTGCCCTCTTTCTCCTGCGTCTTCTAGACGTTTCCTCGAGGCGGGACAGGAGCGCCCCGGGCCCCGCGGGCGCGGCGACACCCATCCACCTGGGCAGCCCGCGCCCGCTCAGGGGGGCAGAAACCCCGATCGAGACACAAAACCTTGAAAGACAAGCCCAGAGAGGCACGAGCGGGCGGGCGGCGTCTGAGACAGATGGCGGAGGCTTTGGCCTCCGGAGAGGAAAAAGAAAAAAGAAAGAGAACTTTCTCGGTGCCCCCCGCCCCTGGAGCTCCCTTTAGGGGCTTCAAGTCATGGGTGGGTGTCTATGGGAGGGTCTCTCTGTCCGGGACAGGGGGCTGCCTGACTCACGGCCGGGTCATGTTAACGGAGGTATAGACAGCAGAACGAGGGAGGTGATTTCCCTCCGCCCTCAGGAGAGGGCTGCTGGCCCTGGGGAATGAGGCAGATGGATGGCGGTGGCTCTCGACATGCGTGTCAGGTGGCGCCGCTGAGGGTTTTGGGGGGCGTTGAGCCTAGAGAACCGCCTCAAGCGATGCTCCCGGCCAGACAGAGGCCCCCGGGTCCCCGGCCCACCCCAGCGTTCCAGGCACAGGCCGCGGGATTCGCGCGGAGTTCAGGTCCGGCTATATCGGGCGCCGCCGTTCCCTCTCGCCGGCTGCAGCTGCCCGGGGCGGACCCCTCCCCGGGCACGCTCCGCCGCCCCTCGGGCAGGGGGCCCCCAGGTGCCGGGGGGCTGCTTTACATGCCACGCTCGGCCGCCCCCCTCTCCCCAGGAAGGGCCGAGCGGGCCCCGCCAGCGCGCGGGTATTTTTATTTTTATTTCACTTCTGCGTTTCACTTTTACTGGCTCCCGGCGCTCGTTCGTCCGCCTCGCAGCGGTCCCGGGCCCGCCAGGGGGCCCCCGTTCGAATCCCAACCCCGCCGCTGTGCCGCCCCAGACCGGCCCCTGCCCCTCTCTGGGCCACCACCACCGGGTGGGAATTCTCAGAGCGCCCCGTCCTCGCGGGCGGCGTTTCGGCAGAGCCAGGCTTTGGGCTTCTCCGGGGTGTCGGGGGTGGGGGGCAGGCAGGGGAGCTCCCAGGGGGCAGCTGGGCTGGCCGAACGTTCCTGAAACTTCCCAGAGAACGTTCCGGAGAAACTCGAGCCGGCGTTAAGGATCTCTCCGGGGGCGGCTCGGTTTTTAAAAATGCAGGTTCCCAGGCCCTGCCCGGGGAGGGGACAGCCGTGGGGAGGGGGACGGCAGGTGCCCCATGGGGTCTTCGGACTTCGGAAAAGGCCCCGGGCCCCGGGGGTGGGTTTGGAGGCGGCTCCGTGTCTCCGGGGGGGCGATGTGGGGAAACTGAGGCCCGGAGACGGGCGGCACCAGCCGGTTCCCAGGACCCCCCCCCCTCCCCTGCGGCCACTTCGGGGCCGGTCCAGGCTCCCCGCTGGAGCCGCCGGGAGCCGCGTCCGGGTTTTTATAGCGGATCCCAAAATATCCGGGCGCGGATAGGCGGCGGCGGGCGCCGCTGGACCAATGGCGGCCGCTTCCTGGCGGGCCAAGGTGTTTCCTGCCGATAGCCGGGCCCGGCGGCCTTATCTGCGACCCCGGGGTCCAGCCGGAGGCCGGCACCCCCCCACGACACACTCAGGGTACAGGCTGTCCCGGCCGGGGCGGGGGCTGCGGGGGGGACGGGGCGAGCCGCCCGGCCGGGCAGGCACTTGGAGGCCATCGGGAGCACTGTCCTCGGAGTCCGGGTCGCCCGGGGTGGGCTCACGGCTCCACGTCCTCCGTGGGGAGCCGGGCCCCTCTGAAGCCAGCCGGGCGTGTGACAGGCGTGTCCCGTTTCATTGAATGAGAACGAAGCCCTCGTTCTTAGGGGGACCCGGTGGGACGCAGACACCCCTCGCCGCGCAGCTAGAAGGGAGGCCAGGGGGGCTGGGGGAGGTCCGGGAGCGTTGGTCTGGGACAGCCGCCTGGGTGGGCACGGGAGCTGGGGTTTAGCGGCTCTGTAGGAGTTCGCCAGGTAGGTGATGGGGAAGGGGTGGCCAGGCCGAGGGAACAGAGCGTGCAAATGCTTGGAGTCAGTGTCCACATCCCCATTTCACCGAGGAGATGCCACCGGCCCTACCCCTGCCCGGCCGCGTGGCTTTAAGGACGTCCGTGAGCCTCCGGGGTCTCCCCGGGCGACCCGAGGCCGCCCCCCAGCGTGGGGGGGACGAGGCGCCCAGGGTGCCCGCTCCCGAGGGGAGTCCAGCCTCCCCCGCTGGCCCGGTGCCTCCCTCCCCGGCTCCGGTTTCGGGGTTCTGGGCCACGGAACAGGGAGGTTTGGGGGCAAAAGATGACCGACGGCTCCTCAGCCCCGGCCGCGTGGGGGGGCCGGGCCCCGTGGCCTCTAGAAATGCGGGGCAGGGGGACACGGAGAAACTCCTGTCGCGTGTGTCCCCGGTCGCTCAACCGCGGGCGCAGCAGAGACCCAGCAGCAGGGCAGGGGGCACGAGCGGGGCAGCCCCCCGTGGAATATTACTCGGCCAGGAAAAAGAAAAGTGACCCTGCTCCAGCTGGACAAACTTCAGAGCCCCCCAAAAACCAGGCTCAAAGGCTCAAGCGTCGTCCGGCTTCACCGAAAGGAAACGTGTCTTCTCGGCCAATCTGCGGGGGCAGAGGGCGGGCCGGGGGGGCCGGGGGGCGACGGCCGCGGGGCCCCGGCTTCCCGGACCACGGGGCCAGAGCTGCGGCCAAGCTCCGAGGTGGGCGCCAACTGCCCTTCCCTCCGCACGGGCGCCCCCCAGTCCTCCCCGAGAGGTAAGGGGCCTGTTTCCCGGACGGGTAAACTGAGTCCGGAGGGTCCTCGGCCGAGCGGGGGGCGCGCTCAGGCCCGGCTGGCTCCAGCGCCCGCGCGGTGGGCGCTCACGTGGCCCGCGGCCTGCTGGGAAGTCCTGCCAGGTGCAGCCTGTTTCTCTGGGAAGGGAGCGGAGCCAAGAGCCTGCTGGGAAGGGCGCCCGGTGGGGGGGAGGACGGTCCCTGGGGGGGGACCTCGGGCACGTCCGCCCCTGACCCCGGCTTTTCCCCTGCGAGGCGCGCTTTGCGACAGCGGCTGCTTCTCCGGGCGGATTCGAGGGGCTTGGCACACGGGGGTGGGGCGGGGGGCTGGGGTTCGAGAGCCGAGGCCTGCGGAGCGGCCCCCCAGCCGCCGTGGGGCTCGGGGCGCACCGCAGGGAGTGGGGGAGTCGCCGGGGGCTGTCTCTCTGTCCAGATGGTCCGTCAGGGTCCCCCTTGGGGAACTCCAGCTCATGCCTCAAAACCCTGCTCGAATGCCCTCCTCCAGGCAGCCCAGCCTGACCTCCCGGGAAGACCCTGGCTCTGCCGTGGGGTCCCCGCCAGTGCCCCTGGCTCAGCCCTGGCCCCTCAGAGCTGGGGTGTCTGTGTCGGGCTCAGTCAGGGGGTGAGGCTGAGCTGGGGGGGAGCCCTGCTCTGGCGGGGTGAAGGCAGCGGGGAGGGGAGGGGGCTCAGAGGACTGAGAGCCCTTTGCTCCTGGGTATCGTGGGGGAGCCCTGGGGGCGCCCGCAGGGTGGGGGGCAGAGAGGGACGCAGGCCTGGGAGGTGCAGGGGGCATCTGACCCGCCTCGGAGGTGCCCCCACCAAGCTGGGGATGGGGGCGCTGGGGGGACGCTGGGGGGGTGCTGGGGCTGCAGGGCTGGGGCTGGGGGGCTGGGGGCTGGAGATGCGGGGGGCTGGGGCTGCAGGGGGCTGGAGATGCGGGGGGCTGGGGCTGCGGGGGGCTGGAGATGTGGGGGGCTGGGGCTGGGGGGGCGCTGGGGCTGCGGGGGGCTGGGGCTGTGGGGGGCTGGGGCTGGGGGGGCTGGAGATGCGGGGGGCTGGGGCTGCGGGGGGCTGGGGCTGGGGGGGCTGGAGATGCGGGGGGCTGGGGCTGGGGGGGCTGGAGATGCAGGGGGCTGGGGCTGCGGGGGCCTGGGGGCGCTGGGGGGGCGCTGGGGTTGCGGGGGGCTGGGGCTGCGGGGGGCTGGGGGCGCTGGGAGGCGCTGGGGCTGCGGGGGGCTGGGGCTGCGGGGGGCTGGGGCTGCGGGGGGCTGGAGATGCGGGGGGCTGGGGCTGGGGGAGCTGGGGCTGGGGGAGCTGGGAGGGGCTGGGGCTGCGGGGGGCTGGGGCTGGGGGGCGCTGAGGGGGCTGGGGGAGATCTGGGGGGGCTGGGGCTGGGGGAGCTGGGGCTGGGGGAGCTGGGGCTGAGGGGGCTGGGGCGGCTGGGGGAGATCTGGGGGGGGGCTGGGGCTGGGGGGGCTGGGGCTGGGGGAGATATGGGGGGCTGGGGCTGGGGGGGCTGGGGGGCGCTGAGGGGGCTGGGGGAGATCTGGGGGGTGCTGGGGCTGGGGGGGCTGGGGCTGGGGGAGCTGGGGCTGGGGGGGCTGGGGCTGGGGGCCTGGGGGCGCTGGGGGAGATCTGGGGGGGGCTGGGGCTGGGGGGGCTGGGGCTAGGGGGGGCTGGGGGCCTGGGGCTGGGGGGGCTGGGGCTGGGGGAGCTGGGGCTGGGGGGGAGCTGGGGCTGGGGGGCTGGGGGCGCTGGGGCTGGGGGAGCTGGGGCTGGGGGGGCTGGGGGCGCTGGGGTTGGGGGAGCTGGGGCTGGGGGCGCTGGGGCTGGGGGGGCTGGGGCTGGGGGGGCTGGGGGCGCTGGGGCTGGGGGCGCTGGGGGCGCTGGGGTTGGGGGAGCTGGGGCTGGGGGGGGCTGGGGGCGCTGGGGCTGGGGGGGCTGGGGCTGGGGGGGCTGGGGGCCTGGGGCTGGGGTTGGGGGAGCTGGGGCTGGGGGGGCTGGGGCTGGGGCCTGGGGCTGGGGGGGCTGGAGCTGGGGGCGCTGGGCTGGGGGGGCTGGGGGCGCTGGGGGCTGGGGGCCTGGGGCTGGGGGGGCTGGAGCTGGGGGGCCTGGGGCTGGGGGCGCTGGGGCTGGGGGGGGCTGGGGGCGCTGGGGCTGGGGCTGGGGCCTGGGGCTGGGGGGGCTGGAGCTGGGGGCCTGGGGCTGGGGGAGCGGGAGCTGGGGCCTGGCTGGGGCGCTGGGGCTGGGGGGGCTGGGGGGAGCTGGGGCTGGGGGGGGCTGGGGCTGGGGGGGCTGGGGGAGCTGGGGCTGGGGGGGCTGGGGCTGGGGGGGGCTGGGGGCGCTGGGGCTGCGGCAGAGCAGGCTGTTGGCTAGAAGCTGTGGAAGGTCGGGAATGAGGGAGCGCACGAGTCAGCGCGCCGTGGGCCCTGGGCCTTGTGGGGCGTGTGCGCCCTGTGCCGTGTGCGCCGTGTGTCGTGTCTTGTGCACCGTGTGTGCCCTGTGCCTTGTGTGCCACGTGCCATGCGCCGTGTGCCGTGTACCGTGTGCGCTGTGTGCCCTGTGCCGTGTGCGCCGTGTGCCGTGTGCCGTGTGCGCCGTGTGTCGTGCCTTGTGTGCCTTGTGGGCCGTGGGCCGCGGGCACGCCTGCTGGCCCCGCGCGTGCGCCCGGCGTGGCCGGGGCCTTTTGAGGAACTGAGCCAGAAGTGGGACCGCGGCCCCCGCCCTGTCCCCGCACCCGCGCTGCCCTCCCCCCTCCCACCAGCCCGGGAAGCGGGGAGGACCCGCCTCAGCTCCCCCTGCCCCTGCCCACCACCCCCGGGGCTCCCCACACCGCCTCAGGTCACACCCCCAAAGCCCCCGCGGCCGCCCCCTCTCCTCCTCCTGCCCCAGCTCCTGGCCCCCCTCCCCGGCACAGCACGACCCCGTCCTGCTGAGCCCCCTCACCCCTTCCCCTCCACGGCCCGACTGCGCCTGAGAGGCTCCTGCCCCTTGTCGGGGACCGGGTGTCCTCAAACCCCCCCTCGAGTGAATTTGGGGTCCCCTGCTGCCAATGCCCTCCCCGGAGCAGGGCTTTGTCCGGCTGGCTCAGTTGCAACCCCAGCGTCTAGAACAGGGCGCGCACACAGCAGGTGCTCAATAAACGCTGGGGCGAACGGATGAGGGCGGTGGGGGGACGGCAGGGACCTGGACGCCGGGAGACCTCGAGACGTTTTTGGGAACGGCGTGGAGGCACCGCTCAGGGCTGTGTTGGACAGAGGGGCGCATGTCCGAGGTGGGGGACCCTCCAGAGCTGGCCTCGTCCTGGGGGACGCCGGCGACGGGCATGCGCGGAGTACGACTCGGCCGCCAGCAGGAGAGTGGCCCCAGCGACCCAGGGGAGCCTTGGCTCTCCTTACGGGGCGCACTCCTTGTGCGTGGGGCTCCCCCACGCGGGGGACACCCCTGCGTGGCAGGGCACTCCTTGCGCGCAATCAGCGCTGCGCATGGGCCAGCTCCACACGGGTCAAGGAGGCCCAGGGCTTGAACCGCGGACCTCTCGTGTGGTAGACGGACGCCCTATCCATTGGGCCAAGTCCGCCGCCCCCAATTTATTTTAAACGGGAGGGGAGACCGAGGAGCTGGGCTGGGGTGCAGGGGAGGGCGAACCTCCATTTCCTGTCCATCGCCCCCGTATTTGGGTGCTGGTGCCAGGTTGGCTTTTACAGAGGACATTTATTTCAGGTAGACGCTTGCAGTCACCCGGGCCAACTCAAGGTGACTGCCAGGCGCTGAGGCAAGATGGCGGGCGGCGTCCGCACGGGGCCAGCCTTCCTCATCCTCTCCGGGCGCCGCGTTCCCGGCGCCTTCCGGTCTCAGGCTGGGGTACGTCTCGTCTCTCTCCCGGGGCTCGTTCCTCTCCGAGCTCAGCTGCCCTGGTCTCCCCACAAGGCCAGCTGTGGACTCTGGGGCGCCCCCTTCCCGGGGCCTCCGCCGTGTCGGATGACCCGTCCCTCTTCCTCGTCGTTCCTCTCCTCTGTGTTCTTGGCTGAGCGTCTGTTTGTACGGCCCTCCCGGGGGGGCGGGGACTCGGTGCCGAGCCGCCCTAATCTGAGCCCTAATCTTACCGTGATGGAATCAAAGGTGTCTCATCTGAACCGAGCGCAATCAAAGGGCACCACGTCCAGAGGAGTGGACCGGTTTACCTGCGTCCTCCATCTCTCCCTTTTCAAGGTCACGGATAATATCAAACGGTCACACACCCCCAAAGCCGCCCTGCGCCCCTTCGGCGGGCGCGCCTCGGTTTCCTGGAGGTGGGGTGGAATTTCCAGGCCGGCGTTCGCCCCTGAGGGTTTTAGAGAGAGAAGCAGGTGTGGCGAGGACATTGAGGTCTGCTGGACTGGCCGGTCGTGTCCTGGCAGGGCGGCCAGGGGGGGCTCGGCTCAGCATCCAAGGGGCAAGGGGTCAGCACGCTTCTGTGAGTCGCCGCCTTGCCGGCAGGGCTGGAACTGAGGAGCCTGACAACGATAAGTGTTGGCGAGAACGTGGTGCCACCGGGACGCCTCCACGGCCGGGGAAAGCGAAACGGTGCATCTGCCTTGGAAAACCGTTTTGACGGTGTCAATGGAAGACAAATGTGACGTCCTCCCTAACCCAGTATTCCACTTCTGGGCTTTTGCCCCCCAAGAGCTGGAAACGTGGAACCCCCCCCATCAGAGCAGCACCCAGGAGACCTGGGAAAGAACCTGCGGTGCAGCCGTGCAGAGGAATAGTATACAGCAAGGAAAAAGATTGCGCCCCGCCCCATGCAGCCCCCCTGGCTAGATTTTAAAGGAATGAGGTTGTGCAAAAGAAGCCAGAATCCAAAACAGGGTGCTTGGCACGTCGGGATTCTGTAGGGCAGGCCGGGAGGTGGAAACGCCGATGAAAGGGAGGTCGGATTCCCCAGACCGGCTGAGGTAGGGACTGAAATT
>NW_026688162.1:460101-511287 GCF_030445035.2 Dasypus novemcinctus
TAAAAAATGTGAGGTCCCCAAATACCCCCCACCCCCCCTCACCCCACTCCTCCCACATCAACAACCTCTTTCATTATCGTGGCCCATTCGTTGCACTTGGTGAATACATTTTGGAGCACTGCTGCACCGCGTGGATGATCGTTTCCACGTGCCAGCTGGGCCCTGGGCCTCAGCAGAGTTGCAACACCTACTCTCCTGTTCGTTGGACTTCCCCAGGTCAGCTAACGAGGAGGTGAAGAAGGTCAAGCACCACACCAGGGAGCCGAGAGAGTCTACATCTGCGAGCAGGAGAATCGCATCCATCCGCCACGTGGGATCTAAGCCCCCTCTTGATATAGAGGGGGAGTGGACATCGCCATCCAGGGCCCCCAGGATGGAGGAACGGAGTATGGATCAGAGTGGACTTACTGGTGTTCTCCTGTAGAGATCTTTTGTCTCTAGCAGTGGAAGAAGTTGTGTCATTGATGGGGAGACGGTGGCCACGGGAGCTGCTGAGGACAGGAATATACAGAAGGGACGTGATGTGGGGACATTTTCGGGACTTGGAGTTGTCCTAAATGATATTGCAGGGACAGATGCAGGACATGCTCTATCCTGCCATCGCCCACTGGGTGGGCAGGGGGCGAGTGTCAACTAAATGACTGATGTTTTTCTCTCAAGGCCAAAGGGATCCTACCTCGTCACGAAAACACTCGGGACGGGCATTTTATTCCAAATCCCGGCAGCGCTGCTACCTGGCGTGATTCTCGAAATGTGGTTCAACGTGGAGCTTGCGCCGCCCCTCCCCTGGCAATGCCGCCCCAGAGCCCGGGCAGTGGGGGCTGGTGCAGACGCTCTGCGCCCCGGGGTCCAGCGCGGCATTGCTGACGGCAGAGGTGGCGGCGTCCCCGAGGGTCCGGGCCTGGTGACGCGGCCCTCTCCGTGCGACGGAGTATCACGCAGCCGTGAAAAAGCAGGACGCGAGGGAAGGAGGAAGGCCGCACGCTGCCCGCTTCCGTTTACGAGAAACGTCCAGAAAGGGCCACTCCGTAGGGGCAGGTGCGGGAGTGGGGGTGGGAGAATGTTCTGGAACGGGCAGAGGCCGCCTGGCGAACGGGCGCAGCGCCGCTGGGCCGTCCGCTCTGGAAGGGGGGGTTGTGTGTCCCGGGACTTCCGCCTGAACTGAAGACGAGCGGTGACTGCCCGCCGTCGGGGGGCGGCCGGTCCTCCCCTGGTCGCCCCCCCACCTAGAACCTTCTCTCCTTCGAGAGGCGAGGTGGGAGCGGGGGCCCAGAGAGGGCGAGGCGCCTGCCCGAGGTTGCACAGCAGGGGCGGTGGGTCTGCGCTGGGGACAGGGGGCCAGGGCATGGGGTGCACCCTTGGGGGCCTGGCCTGGGGGTGGGGGGGTGTCCCCCCGCATTAGAAGGGGAGCTGGAAGGACACGGGGCCTGCTGGGGCCTGGCTCTGGGCCTCAGTGTCCCCCGGTGAGCAGGGGGTGCTGCCGGGCCCAGGAGGTTCTGGGCCACCCGTCAGGGGCCCGAGGCTCCCGCCAGGATGCGGTGCCCCCACCCGGCCCTGGGCAGTGGGGGAGGGGTGGCACAGCAGGGGGCGGGGGTCTGGGTGGCAGAAACTGGGGTGGGGGTGGGGGTGGCCCGGCTGGAACGGGGAGGGACCCCCAGCTCTGGGCCCCTTCTTGGACCGTCCTGAGCCGGGGCGCCACGGCCCGGGCAGGCTGCTGGACACGGGCAGGCGGGGGTCGCGAGTCGGGGGGCCCCCCAGCCCCCCTCCCAGGCCGGGCCGCGCCCCCTCGCCCTCGGCCGCGGGGCCCCGAGCGGCGACTCCTGGCCTGCGGGTGCCCCCTGCTGGCCACGGCCGGCAGGGCCCCTGGGACGGCCTTGACAGCCGCGACAGCCGGCGGGGGGGCCCCCCCCCGGGGAGCTCCCGGTTAGCCGGGGCGCAGGCCCGCGGACGAGGGACCCTCGGACGCCGCGGCAAGCCGGGAGGCCCGGGGAGGGGCACGTCTGAGCTGAGCCCTGGGTCCTCAAGAGGCAGCCGAGGGTGAGCATGTGCAAAGGGTCTGGGGTGCAAACGAGCAGGGCTGGGGGGCCAAAAATGCTGGAGCCGGGGCCGGGCCTGCAGGGGGGGGGCGCGAGGCTGTCCCCCGAGGGCACTGGGCAGCCACGGCAGGTCTCAAGCCGTGCAGGGTCAGGGTCTGATGTGCAATCTTCATTAAGGGGAGTCTCGGCCTGTCTCCAAAGCGCTGGTGATGATGTAACAAGTGGTGACGATGTAACAAACACTCCCGCGCCTGCTGTTGCTTTGAGCAGAAGAAACAAACTCGGCGGACGCGGCTGGGAGCGCCCACTCCCTCCACAGCCCGCACCTTGCCCACCCCAGGGACACCAGTGTCTGAAGTCTCTTCCCTGGCATAGCCTTTATTTTTTTTCTTTTGCACCAGGGGCCGGGGATTGAACCCGGGACTTTAAACGTGGGAAGCTGGTGCTCAACCAGACCCACTCGGGCTCCGCTGCGTTGTTTTTTTTTCTGTTTTAAGGAGGCACCGGGAACCGAACCCGGGACCTTCTGAGCCTGAGCCACACCCGGCCCCCTTTGTCTATACTTTTATTTTTTTTTAATTTTTTTTCCTTCTTTATATGTTTTTTAAAATGTCACATTAAAAGAATATGAGGTCCCCATATACCCCCCACCCCCCTCACCCCACTCCTCCCCCATCAACAGCCTCTTTCATCATTGAGGCACATTCATTGCATTTGGTGAATGCATTTTGGAGCACTGCTGCACCACATGGATACATTGTAGTTTACGCTCTCCCCCAGTCCACCCAGTGGGTTGTGGCAGGACACACAATGTCCAGCATCTGTCCCTGCAGCACCACCCAAGACAACTCCAAGTCCTGAAAATGCCCCCACGTCTCATCTCTTCTTCCCTCTCCCTGCCCTCAGCAGCCACCGCGGCCGCTGTCTCCACATCCGTGCAAGAATTTCTTCCGTACTTGTCACACATCTCGTCTATGCTTTCAGATATGTTTTAATAACACTTCACGGCCACAAAGATGGCCAAGCGTTTTTGTACGTGTTTTTGAACTTGGTATAAATAGTGGGACACCGGCCTTCTGAGATTTCCTCTTTTTTGCGGGCGGAAGTGATTGTTTTTACCGCCAGGACAGCCTGTCCCTGTTACGCCTGGATTCCGCGCGGCAGCCAAGATCAACACGCACAGGCTTTCGCGGACGCGCGCAGAGCCACGGGAAGTCCAGGTTGCCCGGTGGGCACAGTCCCAGGGGAGGGGGCACAAGGCGACCCGCCGCCGTCTCGTCTCCGCTCTCCTGCTGGACACGAGTGTCCTCGTCGCAGACTCCTTAGTGCTACGTTTTTTGCCTTTTGGTGCTTTTTGTCGGTGATTTCACTGTGTAAAACGGTCCCCCTAACTGTGAGGCTGAGGTGCCATCTAGTGTCTCAAGCACAAAAAGGCTGCGAGGCGCCTGACGGAGAAAACGCGCGTCAGGCCAGCCTCGTTCGGTGCCTTTGGCCGTGAGCTCCCTGTGGGTGAGTCCACAAAGTTTTTAAACAAGGACACACAAAATCGAGGTTGTGTCCTGATGGGCTGATGAAAATGTGCCCGGAGGCTGGCAGGAGCCTCACCGCATGTGTCCCCTGAGGGCAGTGGTCCGGTATGCACTGATTTAGCGTCGCGGCGACATTGTAGAACACGCCAATAACGAACGCCTGTCGTGTTTTTATTTTTACGAAAAACCGAGGAGCGACTTTCATGCGAAAGGTTGCCCACGTCTTAGAATTCGCAGCCCGACGCGTTTTCCACCCGTGCCCTGGTTCAGACTGTGGAGCTTCCCCGTCTTTCTAGAAGGTTCCCTGGGACCCTTCCGAGTCGAGAGCCTCCTGCTCTCAGAAGTAGACCCCCGGCCTCCCCCCCGGGGACTCCTTCGCTTGCTGCCAAGTGCGTGACGGGTGTAGTCACGCGTCTTTCTCCACGCCTGCAAGGCTCTTCTGCGTTGCGGTGGCTCGTGCTTTTGCCTTGCTGTATACTATTCCGGCACGTGGCTCGTCGCCCGCGCGTGCCCGCCGGCCGACAGACCCCCGGGCTGGTTCCGGGCCGGGGACTAGGGTGGGTAAGGCTGCGCCCGTGTCTTTGCGTGGACAGGCGTGCTCGGCTCTCCTGGCCCGACGCGGGGGACATGGGGCTGTAGGGGGAGCGTCCGGCGTTGGCGCGGGCACGGCTGGGCTGAGTGGACCTCCCCGGAAGACCAGCGCTCATCGATCTCCCGCTGAGACCCGCCACTCCTTGGTGAAGTGTGGGGGCCCCCTGCACCTGCTGGGGTGTCCAGCAGCTCTGGTAGCCCCAGACGGTCGCCGGCCGTCGGAATTGCCTGGGCTCATTTGGCGGGAGTGAATGGGGTTTAATTTGCATGTCCCTGATCGCTAACTAAGTTGAGCGCTTTCCCCGGGTTCGAATTTATTCATTTGCTAAGTGTCCGCTCAAGACTTCCGCCCATGTTTCCTATTGACCTGTCTTATTGCTAGTGCTCTGTAAGAGTTCTTCAGATATTCTGGATGACCTTGTATCAGTCACTTACTGCTGCGTAACAAAGTACCGTGAGAACGGTATGTGAATGTATGTCAGTAACACGGCTTAATAAATAAATAACTGCAAGAATAGCCAAAAATAGCATAGAGAGATCGAGGGATGAAGAATTTTGTTTGTTTTCTGTTTTTAGTATTATTATTGAAATAATGGAAATAATAATGATTCAAGTGATAAATGCACAACTATGGGATTATACCAAATACCATTGATTGTACACTTTGGATGAACTGTATACTTTTAAAAAAAGATCTTACTCATTTATTTCCCCCCCCCCCCCACTCATTGTTTGTGCTTGCTGTCTACCCTCTGTGTCTGTTCGTTGTGTGCTCGTCTTCTTTTTAGAAGGCACTGGGAACCATACCCAGGACCTCCCATGTGGGAGGGAGGTGCCCAGTGGCTTGAGCCAACTCTGCTCCTGCTCATTGTGTCTCTTATTGTGTTTCCTCTTTGTCTCTTCATTGCATCTTGTTGCATCAGCTCGCTGCACCAGCCCTTCACGTTGACTCACTGTCTTGCTTGTCCTCTTTAGGAGGGAACCAAACCTGGGATCTCCCATGTGGGAGGGAGGCTCTTAATCAGTTGAGCTACCTCCGCTCCCTGCTTTGTTATGTCTTTCATTATATTTTTCCTCCTCGTGTCTCTTGCATTATCTTGGGTCAACTCACAGTGCCAGCCTGTCATGTCAGCTCACTGTCTTGCTCATGATCTCAGCAGCCTTGAAGAATGCACGTTTATCGTCTCTCAGTTTCAGTGGGTCGGGAACCCACACGTCGGGCTGGGTCCTCCGGCACAGAGACCCTCGTGATTCCTGCCAAGGGGGTGTCCGGGGCTGGGGTCTCCTCTGAAGACCCCCGGCTCGGAGCTCACACTGCTGGTGGGGCAAGCTGGCTGGAGGCTGCCCTCCACGCCCTGCCACACGGGACCCCCCGACGAGGCGGCTCGTGCCCTCGCTGCGAGCCCATGGGGAAGGCCAAGGACGTGCCCAGCCTCCGTCCGCTGGGCTGGCTCCACGCAGCCATAATGCTCTGAGCAGGTCTTTTATTATTTTTATCTTTTCTTTCGAGTCATTTTTGGAAATAAACATTTTGTATCATGTTGTACCCACTTTTTTTTTTTTTAAGATTTATTGAATTTATTTCTCTCCCCTTCCCCCTGTTGTCTGCTCTCTATCCATTTGCTGTGTGTCCTTCTTTGTCTGCAGCACTGGGAATCCATGTCTCTTTTTGTTGCGTCATCTTATTGCATCAGCTCTCCGTGTGTGCGGCACCACTCCTGGGCGGGTTGTGGTTTTTTCGCGCTGGGCGGCTCTCCTTACGGGGCGCACTCCTTGCACGTGGGGCTCCCCTACGCGGGGGCACCCCTGCGTGGCAGGGCACTCCTTGTGCGCATCAGCACTGCGCATGGGCCAGCTCCACACGTGCCAGGAGGCCCGGGGTTTGAACCCTGGACCCTCCATATGGTAGGCGGACGCCCTATCCATTGAGCCACGTCCGCTTCCCTCTAAGTAGGACTTGACGCCCGGTCCCACCGGTCATCCCGCATCGTTCTTCTTCAAGCTCCTTCGTTGCTCTCAGTCCTTAGACCTTCCGCATAAATTGTGGGATCAGCTTCTCAGGTTCCACGGGAACCCGGTTACGAGTGCGCTAAATCTATAAACCGGACTGAGGAATGCGTTCCTTCCTCTTGCTGCTGTGACAGACTCGTTGTCTCTTAGTTCTGGAGGTCGGAGGCCCCAAGTGGGGCCCCTGGGCTGAAACCACGGGGTGGGCGGGCCTGGGCTCCGCTCGGGCTCCAGGGGGGTCTCCCGGCTCCCCCAGGCCCTCTGCGTTCCCTGGCCCGCGGCCGCTCCTTCCAGCTTCAGAGTCAGCGACGTCGGGCTGCTCTCTCTGTGGTCCTCCCTCTTCCACTTCCAAGGAGCCGCGTCATCATGCTGGTTCTGCCTCGGATAATCCGGGATACTGTCCCTGCGTTGAGGCCAGCTCACGAGCAGCCCTGGTTCTCTCGCGCGTGTGACCTGGCTTTCGGGGGTGGGCTGTCTTTGGGAGACGTTCTTTTGCCCACCCCAAGGGTACTGGCCTCTGTCAATTTTGAGATTCCGTTTAGTGAGCATGGCGTCTCTCTTCGTTTTTAGGTTTTCCCTGGTAACGCAGGTAAAGTTTCGACACATGCCTTACGTATCTTGCTCTTGGCTTGTTTATGCTGCTGTAAATGGTGGGAGTTTGTGTCAGAGTTTTTCTTTTAAACAGTCACGAATGGGTGTTTGATCTAATCGACTACTTTTCCTGCATCTCTTGCAATGATCATCTATTTTTTACCCGTCATTCTCTAATGTGCTGGGTAACCTTGATTGATTTTCTGCTGTTAAACCAACCTTGCATTCCTAAGATTTAGCCTCATTTAGGCACAAGGTTTTGTCCTTTTTACAGATTGCCAGATTTCTTTTTGTTTAGGATCTTCATGTTTATGGTCAAGTGAGATTAGTCTATACTTTTCCTGTCTCATGTTGTTTCAGGGATGTGCTGGCCTTTATAAAATGAGCCAGGGAGTGTTTCCTTTTTTCTGTTCTCTGGAAGAGTTTATGGAAACATCTTTCCTTGACTGTTTGGTGGAACGTTCCCAGGAAAGCCACCTGAACCTGGACTTATTGTTTTTTTAAGATTTATTTATTGCTAACCCCCCCGCCCCCCATCTCCCCTGTTGTCTGCTGTGTCCATTCTCTGTGTGTTCCTCTGTGTCTGTCTTCTCTTTAGGCAGCACCGGGAACTGATCCTGAGACCTTCTGGAGTGGGAGAGAGGTGCTCAATCTCCTGGCCACCTCAGCTCCCTGGTCTGCTGCATCTTATTGTCTCTCCTCTGTGTCTCTTTATTGCGTCATCCTGCTGCGCCGGCTCTCCACTGGGGCATTTGCCGCATGGGCCAGCACCACGTATGGGCCAGCTCTCTGCTCAGACCAGCTTGCCTTCACCGGGAGGCCCCGGGAATCGAACCCTGGACCTCCCATGTGGCAGATGGGAGCCCAATTGCTTGAGCCACATCCACTTCCCTGAACCTGGGGTCTTGAGACTAGTTCTGGTTCTTCAGTAGTTATAGGACTACTCAGATTTTAAATTTCTTTTTCATCAGTTTCCCCCCCACCAGAATTTATCCAGTTAATCTAAAATTTTTATGTTTGCTGGCATAAAGTTACTAGTAAAGTTCCTCATTTGGGGCTCTGCTAGTCTAGTCATGCCTTCACACGAATGAGAAAAAGGGGCCCCCTTCTCTGAGTGGACGAAGCTCTGTAACAGGGAACGCATCTTGGCGGGCAGAGAAAGGGCCGAGAGCCCTCCTGAGTGGAGGACCCCCTAAGCCCAGGCCTCTGCCCTGCGCTTATCTTTTCAATGGCTAGAAATCCATTGCAATATCTTTTTTCATTTCTGATACTAACCATTTGTGCCTTTTCTCTTGATCAGTTTCCCCAGCCGTTTTCAACTCCATTCCTGTCTGCTGTCTAGTATTTCCTTCCATGTCTTCTTTGTTGTCATTCATTTTCTAATTTCTTGACATGGAAGCTTAAATATATATGTTCATTATATTATATATATATATTTTCAAGGCTATAAATTTCCCTCCAAATGCCACTTAGCTGCATTACACAAGTTTTGAAATGCAGTATAATTGTCCTGTCCAATGTTTTTGTCCAATGTGTTATTCAAACTTTTTTTTAAAGATCTGTTTCCCTCCCCTCCCCCCAACCCCGTTGTCAGCTCTCTTGTGTCCATTCGCTGTGTGTTCTTCTGTGTCTGCTTGCATTCTCAGCGGCACCAGGAATCTGTGTCTCTTTTTGTTGCATCACCTTGCTGTGTCAGCTGTGTATGCACCACCATTCCTGGGCAGGCTGCACTTTTTTTGCACTGGGCGGCTCTCCTTACGGGGCGCACTCCTTGCATGTGGGATCCCCCTATTCAGGGGACACCCCTGCGTGGCACGGCGCTCTTTGCGCGCGTCAGCACTGCACATGGGCCAGCTCCACACGGGTCAGGAGGCCCGGGGTTTGAACCCTGCACCTCCCATGTGGTAGATGGACGCTCTAGCAGGTGAGCCACATCTGCTTCCCTTAAACTGGTTTCTAAGCAAATGGATATTTTTTTCCTTGTTATATTTTTATTATTGATTTCTAAACAAATAGCATTTTGGTCAAGAGACTCTTTCATTCTTGCTTTATAGCTATGGCCCACTGTGTGCTTGAAAAGAAAATGTATTCTATAATTGTTGAATATGATGTTTTAAATAACATATTAGGTCAAATTTATTAATTGTATTGTTTAAATATTCCATATCTTTACTAATCATTATCTACTTGTTCTATCAATTGCTGACAGATGTTTATTTCTCCTGTCCATTTCTTGCTTTGTGTATTTTGAGGCTATGTTATTCAGGTTACATAAGTTTTAAAATTATTTTCCTGATTTTATATAACCATAATTATATATAAAATATAACATCTTTCTAGTAATGAGTTTTACCTTAAAGAATATGTTGTCTAATGTTGAGAGAATCGTCCCAACTTTCTTTGAAGCAGTATTTGTTTTGTATGGTATATTTTCCCTTTTTTCCTTTTTCTTTTACATTTTAATATTTTTAATGTGTCTCATAAATAGCATAGTTAGGAGTTTAAGTTTGACAAGCTGACTTTTAATTGCAGTATTTAGCCAATTTGCATTCAATGTAATATAAAAATATTTAGATTTAAACTTAAGACATACTTCACATTTTCTATTTTACCCTAAGTTTCTTTACTCTCCCACCTAGCCTTTTAGTGAGTCAGCATTTTTTTCCTTTTTTTACATTATTCTCATTTTAATTATGAACATTTGGAAGTTAAGGTTTTATTATTTTAGTGGTTACCTTAGAAATTAAAATGCATACTTAACAAATGCAGATTTAATCAGTTTCTCTCTTCTCTAAGAAAATCATGAGCGTTGTCCCTACAGCCTTATTTTTCTGTTGTATATTTTAATTCTATCGTGTTTTTAAAAATCCAGAAAGGATGGCTATTACTGCTTTATGCAGCTTGCTTGTTTAGCTTTTTCCCGCACAGCTATTCCTTCTTTCATCGTGACCGTCCCTCTAGGATCACTTTGTTTGCCTCAAGTACATTATTTATGATTTTCTTTCAGGTTTTGTTTTTATTTCAACCTCATCCTTGAGAGAGATTTTCCTGCATTTATAACTTTTGAAAATGCTCTTCCGAGTCATCTGTCTAGTTGTCACAATTTTGAAGGTAATGTGTCTTTTTCTCTGGCCACTTTATATGTCTTTTTTTCCTCTGTGACTGTCTTTTAAAGTATAATACATAGAGAGGAAGGTGAGCAAATCATAGGCGCTTGATGAATTTTAAAAGTGAGCACGCGCATGTAATCTGTATCAGATATTTTCTAATTTCCATTATAGTTTGACACAGTGACGTATAAGTTTTTTTTTTTAATCTCATATTTGGAAACACCTTAATCTATCTGTTGAATTCTAACTCAATTCCCTCACGTTTAGAGACTGTAGATGCTCTAATTTAAAGAATTCTTGGGGATTGGTGGGAATTTTTGGTAAATTACCTTTTTTTTCTTCTGCCTTCAAGTCGTTTTCTGTCTGATATTAATATATTGAGAGAAACTGCATCAAGCTTCTTTTGGTAAGCCTTCACCGGTGTATCTTTTACCACCCCTTACCTTTCAGCTGCTGTGTACTTACGTTTAGGTGTGTGTCTTGCCAACAGGCTCTACCTGGACTGTGTGTTTTAGCTCAGTCTCACAGCACCTGAAACGCTCTACCTGGACTGCGTGTTTTAGTTCAGTCTCACAGCACCTGAAACGCTCTACCTGGACTGTGTGTTTTAGCTCAGTCTCACAGCACCTGAAACGCTCTACCTGGACTGCGTGTTTTAGTTCAGTCTCACAGCACCTGAAACGCTCTACCTGGACTGCGTGTTTTAGTTCAGTCTCACAGCACCTGAAACGCTCTACCTGGACTGCGTATTTTAGTTCAGTCTCACAGCACCTGAAACGCTCTACCTGGACTGTGTGTTTTAGCTCAGTCTAACAGCATCTGAAACGCTCTACCTGGACTGCGTGTTTTAGCTCAGTCTCACAGCATCTGAAACGCTCTACCTGGACTGCGTATTTTAGCTCAGTCTCACAGCACCTGAAACGCTCTACCTGGACTGTGTGTTTTAGCTCAGTCTCACAGCATCTGAAACGCTCTACCTGGACTGTGTGTTTTAGCTCAGTCTCACAGCATCTGAAACGCTCTACCTGGACTGCGTATTTTAGTTCAGTCTCACAGCATCTGAAACGCTCTACCTGGACTGTGTGTTTTAGTTCAGTCTCACAGCACCTGAAACGCTCTACCTGGACTGCGTGTTTTAGTTCAGTCTCACAGCATCCTCAACCAGCAGGGCTGGCAGTTAAGGTTGTGACTCCTAATACTTGCATTTATTCCTACAGTATTACTTTGTGCTTTCTACTCAGGGAGGGAGGAGGTGTTCCCGAAATCTCAGCGTGGTCTAAGTGCTACGTGAGAGCCGGGGCTGCGCCGGGCTGGGGGCGCCCCGTGCTTGTGCTCAGTAAACCCCTCTTCCCGCTGGTTGATGAGTTTTCTTTAGGCTTTCTCAGCTCCAGCAGGACCCTCCGCTGCACTTCCCAATGCCCCCCAGCCCAAGGCCCCCCAGCTGCCCGGCTCAGCCCCCAGGCCCCTCGGCACCCAGGCCCCCCAGACCCCAAGACCCCTGCCCCCCAGCCCCCAGGCTCCCCTGCCCCCAGGCCCCCCTGCCCCCAGACCCCCCTGCCCCCAGACCCCCTGCCCCCAGGCCCCCCTGCCCCCAGACCCCCTTGGCACCCAGGCCCCCCCAGAGCCCCCAGGCCCCTCGGCACCCAGGTCGCCCAGAGCCCAAGCCCCCCTGCCCCCCAGCCCCCAGGCTCCCTGCCCCCAGGCCCCCCTGCCCCCCAGCCCCCAGGCCCCCCCTGCCCCCAGACCCCCCCGGCACCCAGGCCCCCCAGAGCCCCCAGGCCCCTCAGCACCCAGGGCCCCCAGGCCCCCCTGCCCCCTGCCCCCAGACCCCCCCGGCACCCAGGACCCCCAGAGCCCCCAGGCCCCTCAGCACCCAGGGCCCCCAGGCCGCCCTGCCCCCTGCCCCCAGACCCCCCCGGCACCCAGGACCCCCAGAGCCCCCAGGCCCCTCGGCACCCAGGCCCCCCAGGCCCCCCCTGCCCCCAGAACCCCCGGCACCCAGAGCCCCCAGGCCCCTCGGCACCCAGGTCCCCCAGCCCCCCTGCCCCCAGGCCCCTCAGCCCTCAGGCCCCTCAGCCCCCAGGCTCCCGTGCACTGCCCACACTTGCCCTTGGGGGCCCCGGGGCCCCTGACCCCCTCCCCTTCTCGGGAGAGCAGCTCGTGTGTCTGATTCCGTGCGTTTGTCCTGTGCTGGGAGGGCTCTGGCCTAGCGGAGCTGGAGGCTGGCTTCCGGGCCCACGGGGACGGGCGGCTCTCCGGGGGTGGGGGCCGCAAGAGGCCACGGGAGGACGGGAGCGAGGGCAGGCTCGGGGCAGGGGGAGGAGGGCGAAAGAGGCGCTGTGGGCTTGCTGTGCGCAGGGAGGATGGCGCCCAAGGGCGCCCTGAGGCCTGGTTTCCAACAGGCGCGACCCTCCCTGCGCTGCTGACGTCGGAGGCCTTGGACCGGGTGGGTGCGGGGCGCTGGACGGGCAGGCCAGCAGCTCTGCGGGGGCTGGCGACACGGCTGGGGGGGAGATAATTCTGGAAGGCACGGCCTTGAAGGAGCGGGGAAGGGCTGGGCAGCGCGGCCCCGTGGGGGGACGGGGTGAGCGGGTGCAGGCACGGGGGGCCCACTGGGCCGCGGCTCCCGGCTCCAGCGCGCCCAGGAGTTGGCGGAGGCTGGCGGACGCTCCTGGGCCGTTCCTGGGCCGTGGAGGCCGGGGCCGGGTCTCTAGGCCGCTCCCGCAGGCGCCGCTGCTCGGGTCCGAGGCCCAGCAGGGGGAGAACGGCCGGGCCTGGGGCGGCGGCGGCCCGTGCGCCCAGGTGGGCCCAGGACCACGCAGCCCCGGGGGGCGGAGGAGGGCCTGGGCAGCTGCTGGGGGCTGCTGGGGGCTGCGGTCCTCGGGCGGCCGTGCGCCGCGGGCCGGAGGGAGGCAGGAGGCGGTGTAAGTCTCGGAATTTAATGTAATTATGACACGAACACAGACGGGCCGGGACGTCCGCGGCCTTTGGCGGGAAGGGAGCTGGGCCGCCCGGCGTCGCCGTCCTCTGTGGAACACTGATGTGGCCAAACGACAGCGTCCCCGCGCCAGGACGTGCCCCGTGCCTCCAGGGCCCCAGCGCCCCTCCTTGCAGGGCAGCGGGGTGAGGGGTGAGGGGCGCGGGGCAGGCCCCCCGTAAGTGCTGCGGGCGCCGTGGGGGCCGCGGGGCCCTGTGGGGCTTGGACGCGAGGCTGGGGCCCCCGCCAGAGAGGCCGCGGCGGGCAGCGCGGGCCCAGCACAGCTGGGGCAGCAGCCAGGCGCCCGTCCCCGCGGCGGCGCGTCCCCGGCCAGGGAGCACCTGCCCGCCGCTTGGCACCGGGGAGCGGCAGCGCCCAGGGCCGCGCTGCGCCTCGCGAGGGCGGGGTTCCACGGCGGGCCCCGGCTGGGGAGGGGGGCGGCGGGGGCGGCGGGTGCAGCGGCGGCCGGGCAGCGGCCTCACTGGGTCCGGAGCTGGTAGTCTGCGGGAGGAAGCGGCGACTGGCTGTGCGCCCGCGGGGCCCCGACCCGACCGCAACGCGGGGCCGGCCCCAAGACCCCTCCCCCGGGGCACTCACCTCCGTTCTGCGTGATGTAGCGCACCCAGGGCAGCGCCTGGTAGCCGCTCTTCTCGATGATCTTCAGGTAGCGCACCTGCGGCACGTGGGCGCTCAGCACCGCGCCTCCCCCCCATTCTGTCCCCCCCGCCCGCCACGCCCCCGCCCTCCCCCCAGGACCGGCCCCACCCCCGCCCTCTCCCCCCATTCCGTCCCCCCGCCCCCCCCCTCCCCCCGGGGCCGGCCGCGCACCTGGATGCCCGAGGTGGTGAAGTAGGGGATCTCGAACTTGACGCTGATGGGCGGCTTGCCCTCCTTGTCCTCCGCCTCCACGCTGGGCAGCCCGAAGTGCGCGCGCATCAGGTACTCCTTGCCGCCCTGCGGGGGGGCGCGTCAGGCCCGGCCCCCCCCCCCCGCCGCCCCCCGCCGCCCCCCCGTGGGTCCCTGGGGGGTCGGGAAGGCCTGGGAGCCCCGCCCGCGTGCGGGGAGCCCGAGAACGCGCCCGCGGCAGGGCCGGCGGCTGCGCGGGAGGCCGGGGATGCGCGCAGGGGCTGCGGGGCCCACCCCGGAGGGCCCCGGGACCCCCGCCCCATCTCAGGACCACACTGGAAAGCGAGCGACTCGGGAAGGAAACGTCGACCTGAGGAGGGGAGCGGGGAGGGGGCCCGCGAGAGGTGGGGGCAGTCCTGGCTGCGGGAGGGGCGCCTCGGGCCCTCCTCCCGCCGTAAGGGGTGGGGTCCCCTCCCGCCCCGGGCGAGCGTGCGGCCTCTGCCTGCCCCGGGGCCCTGGGCGCGAGAGGAGCCAGACAGGACCCTGGGGAGAGGGCACCCCGCCAGTCCACGCGCCTCCCCGCGCCCCCAAACCCGCGGGCCCCGGGGCACGGAGCGCGTGGGGAGGGCGGCCTGAGCCGGGGCGGGCGCCCAGGCAGGGCGGGGCCTGCGGGCAGGGGAGCCCACCCCACCTGCGGACGGCGGGCCCCGGGGCTTGGCTGACGCCCGGGAGCTGGCCGGGAACACGCTTCGCTGCGTTAAGCCCCCAGGAGTGTCAGATGCGCGGGGGTGGGCCGCGGACCCCACACGCGCCAGGGCTCAGTGCGCAGAGCGCACAAGGTGCGAGGAGGGCGGCGCGGCCCGAGCTGCAGTGACAGCACCAGCCCAGACACGCCGGCAGCGGCCACAGCAGGGCGGGCGCAGGGGCCGGGCGGGCGGGGCGCGTGAGCGCCGTGGGACACGCGAGGGCAGGGCAGGGGCCGGGCGGGCGGCGCGGCGTGAGCGCCGTGGGACACGCAGGGACACAGCAGGGGCAGAGGCCGGGCGGCGTGGCGTGAGCGCCGTGGGACACGCAGGGACACAGCAGGGGCAGAGGCCGGGCGGCGTGGCGTGAGCGCCGTGGGACACGCAGGGACACAGCAGGGGCAGAGGCCGGGCGGGGCGGGGCGCGTGAGCGCCGTGGGACACGCGAGGGCAGGGCAGGGGCCGGGCGGGGCGGCGCGGCGTGAGCGCCGTGGGACACGCAGGGACACAGCAGGGGCAGAGGCCGGGCGGGCGGGGCGGCGTGAGCGCCGCGGGACACGCGGGGGCTGTGTGCTCTGAGAGCGCTCGTCCAGCTACTGAGCGCTGGTCCGCGGGGAACGGCTCAGCGCGGGCTCTCACGAGGCGACGCTCCCCGACCCCCAGGCGCCAGAGCTGCAGTGACATGGGACGACATGGGCAAGCAGGAGGTTGAGGAACGCGCTGCGCGAGGACGCGGTCTCGGCGGTCTCCGGGTCCACAGGGAGGGCAGGGCTCAGGGTACGCTCCCGGCTCCCGGCTCCCGGCTCCCCGGGCCGCGACGGCACGGGCGTACAGCAGAACTGACCGTCCACCTCAGAGCGAGAGCCCGCACAGAGGAGGAGACTAAAAGGAGCGGCTCAGGAAGCAGAAAAGTACAAGAGACGGCAAGGAAGTCTTGGGAATAAAAAAGACCAGCCATGGGAGGCGGACTTGGCCCAGTGGTCAGGGCATCCGCCTACCACACGGGAGGTCCACGGTTCAAACCCCGGGCCTCCTTGACCCGTGTGGAGCTGGCCCATGCGCAGTGCTGATGCGCGCAAGGAGTGCCGTGCCACACAGGGGTGTCCCCCACGTAGGGGAGCCCCACGCGCAAGGAGTGCGCCCCGTAAGGAGAGCCGCCCAGTGCGAAAGAAAGTGCAGCCTGTCCAGGAATGGCGCCGCACACATGGACAGCTGACGCAACAAGGTGACGCAACAAAGAGAGACACAGATTCCCGTGTCGCTGACAACAACAGAAGCGGACAAAGAAGACGCAGCAAATGGACACAGAGAACAGACAACTGGGGCAGGGGGAGGGGAGAGGAAAAAAAAAGACCACGCACCAGGTGGCCTCCGCTTCAGTTAATACAAAGGTGGGGCTGGGGAATGAAGTGCCTGAAGCAGTCGGGAGCCCGCCTCCCGCACAGGAGGTCCCGGGTTCAGATCCTGGCACTGACTAAGAAGATGAGCAGACGCCTCAATGGGCAGATGCTGCAACAGGCAGACACAACCAGCAGGGAGAGGATGTGGCTCGAGCAGTTGGGCGCCCGCCTCCCACACAGGAGAGGTCCTGGGTTTGGTTCCCGGTGCCTCCTAAGGCAGACGCAACGAGGGAGCCGTCTCAGGGGAGGGGGGTATAATTTTTTAAAAATCTCTGAAAAAAGAAAGGGGGGCTCTAATACTCAGGGTAGTTCTTTCTCCTTGTTTCTTTTAAGAAAAGGGGAAAAAGAGTGGCCCCCTTCTACAACTTTGATGGGCTACCTTGAAAACGGCTGGAATGCATAATTTGCAAGGATAATATAATTTAAGAAAACTGACTCCAAAAGAAATGGAGACTCTCGAGGGCCCATTTTCCACCGGGGGGAGAGGAGCCTCGCACAGGGAAGTCTAACCAACTGCTCAAGTCCGGGGAACCTCATGCTGTGTAACTGCCTGCAGCATGAAAGAGGAGACCAAAAAACTGACAGCAAATGTATCGATACCAAAACCTGATGGAGAGTATACCAAAGAAAAAACCAGTTTCGTGAACTTCAATGCAAAAATCCAAATTAAAATGTTGGCAGACAGCATTCCACCGAGCGTGGAAAAGAAAATGCTCGGAGGTTCGGGGGGCTCACGGGAGGGCAAGGCTGGCTTGAGAGCCACCCACCAACAGATCTGCACAGAGACCTGGCGTGGACAGAGGCAGCTGGAGGACGCGGCGAGGCCCGTGGCCCGCTCCAGCTAGGACCGCGCAAAGCGGGACCGACTGGGCCCTCTGAGGGGAACGCGGGGGCTCCGTGCAGGGGCGGGCCAGGAGGCCCCTTCCCTCCCCCCCCGCCAAGGCAGGCAGGCGGCGCAGACAAGCAGGTGCCCAGACCCAGGAAAGAAGGGAAAACTGCCGCCCCGCTGCAGTGGTGTGGGAGAAAACCCGAAAACCTACGAGAATCTTTCAAAGAGTGCCCGATGAGGGAGAAAGCCCAGTGAGCCACCAGGATGCACAACCGCCGGTGCCTGCCGGGAGAGACAGCGGAGGGGACGGCTCCTCAGGAGGCGGTGCGGGCCCCGGGGTGAGCCTGGGGGCTCGAGGGGCGGGGACTGCCCGTGGCTTCCGTCCGGTGCCAGTTACAGAGACGCTGTCCGCGCCTTGCCGTGTGCTCTCCTGCACGTACGTCGGCGGGGTGGCCTTCGACAACCGCACTTAGACACGAGGAGGGCCACGGGAGCTACAGAAGGTAAAACCCCTGGGAGACTCAAGGAGGCTGCACAAGGCTTCACGACGCCACCAATGCTCCCAAGTTAGATGTGAAGGACGTGCAATCCTGGTTCAGAAGAAACAGACAACCTTCAGTTATCCGGAGCTAGACAAGCTGATTCCAAAGCGCGTAGGTGAAACCAAACAAGCAAAACCAGGTGGGAAAGCCACGGACGAGGACTGCGATGGGGCGGGGCGGGAATGGAATAAAGCCTCTGACTAACAACAGCCTCTCTCCCTGGATGCACATGAGAAAGCCCAGGACCAGACCAGACGGCCTACGAAAACGTGGTGCTTCATCAAGATGGCGTGGGACTTTGATATCATTCATGAATCCCAGAAAGAGGTACGGTGATGTCTGTACACGGCTCTGTTCCTCTTGTATTAGATTCAGCTCGGACATCTGATTAAATCACGTTAAGATTAGGGCTCAGATTCCACCACGCCGTGAGAGGGCAGCTCAGCACCAAGTCCTTGCCCCCTGCTGGGCAGATAAAACCGACTCTCACACGGAAGTGGACACACAGAAGCTGACAGAAGAAGACACGGCAGGGGAGAGGACTCAGTTTTGATGCTGGAGCCCCGGAGAGAGAAGAGACCTTCTCCTGACAGTGTACAGCTGACCCCGTGGAGAGAACAGAGCAGCTGCGCCTGGAGAGAAACCAGCCCTGGGGAGAGAGGGAGAGCCCTCTGGTCGGAAGAAGCCGGGACCACGGGGCCCTGAGAGGAAGGAGGAAGGCTAGGCCCTCGCAGACGGCGCCCGCCATTCCGCGTCGACACGTGGCAACAGATGTTGGGTGTGGAAGTCGGGCTACTTACAGCCTGGTCACTGTGAGCTTCTACCCCAAATCAACGCCCTTCATAAAAGCCCACCGAGCTCCGGGACTTCCCGTGGGCACCCCTTGGCTAACACGGATGGGGAGGGACGGACTTTTAGCAAATGATGGTGGGGGACTGGATCGCCGCTGGGAGGGAGATAAAACTGGATGTGCCCCTCGCCCTATTCACCAGAGGACCTGAAATCCAAAGTGCAAAGCATGACCAACCGGGAGCGAGACGCCAACGGGCTGAAGCCCTTCACAACTGGGAATGGGGGCCTTCGCTAGCGCGCCTCGACGTCCAGAAACGGTACGAGGATGACGGCGGGAAACGTGACTACGTGGAACGACGGGACGGGCTGCCCGGCCCAGGCACCGGGGCCACGCAGCAGGACTGTACAGCCTGGGCCGGGAGGCAGGACCCGCCCAGCTGCCGCACAGAGCGCGGCTGGAGACGGTCACCCCGCAGAGGCACGAGGCCGCGGCCGCTCCAGGGGGACACGCGGTGGCCCTTCGCGGGGCAAGCCGGTGTGGCTCACGGTGAGCGCGCGGTGAGAACGGCGGGGGAGACCGCGCCCCTGCTACCTGGGGGGCGGCAGCGGCTTCCCTGGGGCGGCGTGGGAGACGTGGTGGAGGGAGGTGAGTGCGCCCTGGTGGCGGGTCCGTGTGCCCGCGCGTTGCCATGCCGCTTCAGGTGCCAGCCCTGGAGCGACGCCTCCCGGGGCAGAGGGCAAACGCGCGAGGTTCGTCGGCGCGTCCTCTCTAAAGCCCAAGGTCACAGCACCCCAGACGTCCTCGGCAGGGGCGGCCGAGCGAAGGCTGACCGGGGACCCCGCGTGCCACTCCACGTGGCTGTGCCGAGAACAGGAGGTGCTCCTGACGCCACCGTCCTGAGCGACCGGTCGGGAGGTCACAGCAGGCACCCAGCAGGGGCCGCGGGGCCCGACGCGTCGGCAGGAAGGAGGGTGAACAGTCAGGCACCTGCACAGGCGCCCTTCTACCAGAAGACACACGAGAGGAGGAGGGAACGCAGGAAGGAGCCTCCCCGCGGCGGGACGGGGCAGGAGAGCCGCTGCGTCCTGCCGGGGTGTCGACTCGTGGACCGCGTCGCCGTCGCACGTCTCCCAGGCGCCTCGGAACAGAAGCCGAGCCCGCGTTTCACCGCGCGGCGCACGTCGGTGTGGAGAGTCCTAAGGCGTGCGCGCGCCGCTCCTGTGGCTCTTTGTTCTCAGGACACATCAAGTGACTTGTCAGCGTGTGGCTGTCACCTACCTGACGCGCCACGAGGTTCGTTTTGCTTTTCGTTTTTAGGAAGTGCCAGTGTTTTCCACGGGGACTTGTTTTATGTTTGTAAAAATCATCTACGGTTGCAAAGTCAGATGCACGAAACCAGCTACGCCCTGGCGGGCAGCCGTCCCGTCCTCGACTTCAGGGCTCGCCCGCCCGGTGCTGTTTAAACACCGCTGCTCCTGACCGGGGAAGCTGGGGCCGCACGGAGGCCTGGCAGCCGAGGGCGGCCGCTCCCTCAGCGGTTACGCCGCCGCCAGGAGCGCGGTCGGCAGCCCAGAAATGCTTCCCACAGAGCACGGCGTGAGGAAGAACGCGGAGCTGGCCCCACCGCGCCCACACCCCTGCAAAAGCAAAGCGCAGCGAGACGGACAAATGCTCCCGGAGGCCCACAGCGCCGCGGAGACGCCTGGCACCTCTGCTTCCTCCCGACGCAATGGCATCACTGTCTCGAGGGAGAGACGGGCATAAAAACCACGTGGCCCGAGTAGCTGCACGTTCCAGCCTCCTTAGCTGGGGCTGCCCCAGAGGCCTGGGGTCCAGGCGGAGCGAGGGGGGACTCGGGGGAGGCAGCGACGGGCAGAGGCGAGCTGCGGCGGAGGGGCCCGGCGCCCGCGAACCCAGCGCGCGGCCCTCGGAACCCTCGACGGGGCGCCGGGCGGCCCAGGGGACACAGGTCCGCCTTCGGGTCTGGCGGCGGCTTCCGGAACGCGCTCTGGCCCGACGGCCTGTGCCCCGGGAGGGAAGCCGCGCCGAGCCGGCCCGGGAAGGGCCCTGGGCAGCCGGGGCGCGCGGAGGCGGTGGGCGCGCCCGCTGCGGGGGCAGTCCTGACGCCAGGCCCGCGGCCGCGTCGCCAGCGAGCTGGGGGCGGACCCCGGGCCCCGCCTGCCCCCCAGCGGCCCGCGGGCGGGCGGGGCGCGCTCACCGGGAAGGACTTGATGGACCACACGATCTCGCTGTTCTCGGGGACCCACTTGACGCTGCCGACGGTGGTCTTGAACTTAGGCGAGTCGGCGTCGTTGGGCACGGGGATGTGGATCTCCACGTTGTTGGCCGTCGACCGCCGCTTGAACTGGCTCTTGGCCTGGGGGCGAGTGCGGCGGCCGGCCGCGGGGGTTGCCAAGACTGCCGCGCCCCCGCCCCCGCCAGCGCCCCCCTCGCCCGCCCGCAGACCCGGCCCGAGCCCGGCGGGCCCCGCGCACCTTGATCATGTACTCGATGCGGCTGTGCGAGTGCTTCTCGATCACCGACTCGATCCAGATCAGCGGCTTCACCTGCGGGGGCGTCCAGGCCGCTCAGCCGCCCGCCCACGGGGCCTGCGCGGCGCGGGGGGGGCGCGGGGGGCGCGGGGGCCGCTGCGGGCCGGGCCCGGCCGACTCACGTGGGTGTTGAGGCGGTAGGACATGAGCTCAAACTCGCCGTCGGGCGGGATGAAGGAGATGGTGCGGTCGTTCTCGAAGCGCGACAGGCGCACGCACTGGTGGAACTTGACGTCCTCCAGCTCCACCGACTTGCTCTTGCCGCCTGCGGGGCGGGCGGGCGGTGGGCGCGGGGCCGGCGGGAGGGCCCTCCCCAGCAGCGCGGCGCCCCGGTTCCCGAGGGCGGGCTGGGGGCCGAGTGTCCGGCGCGGCAGCTGCTGGGAGGCACTTGCTCAACGCCAAGGACTGGCAGGCGTGGGGTGGCCGGGCTCCCGGGGGCCTTGGCCAGGCAGCCCCAGCCCGCCGGGCCTACTGGGGCCTGGGCCGCGGCTCCCGCTCTGCCTGCCGTGGGCCCGGAGCGGGGGGGCACCGGTAAACGCAGGCCCCGGGCTGAGGGCGGAGAGGGCACGGGCCCAGGGGTGGGCAAACGGGCCAGCGCGGCCGGGGGAGGGCTGGCATCGCGGCCCACGCGGGCAGGAGGGACGCGGGCTCCAGGCCGCCAGGGGCCGCAAGCCTGCGCAGCGCGTGGACCTGGCCGGGCCCCTGCCCCTGTCCCTGCCCCGGCGTCTCTTTCCACCCCTCCCGCGCGTCCCTCCGGCCGTCTCCATGCGGCGTCCCGGGGCCCGCCCGCGGCCCGCACTCACGGCCCGTGTTGTCGAAGAGGACTTTGTCGTTGAGGCCCAGGCGCAGCTCGGGCATGCCCGAGAGGAAGACGCGCATCTTGATGGAGCCCACGATCTCGCTGCGCAGCACGTTGCCGTTGGCGCTCACCTGCGCGAGGGCGGGCGTCAGGGCCCCCCGAGGGCCCCCCTCCACCCCCCATGCCAGCGAGCTCAGCCGCCTGCGCGGGCCTCGGGCCCCACCTCCTCGCGGCCCCCGCCCCCTGAGCCCGATGCGGCCACCCCTCCTGGCAGCCCTCCCCGCCTTGTCTCGCCGGTGCTGGCCGCCCCTGCGCCCACGGCTGTGCTGCAGCACGAACCCCCGGGGTCGATGAGGGCCGATGAGGGCCGGCGTCCCCAGCGCAGACTCAGCCGACGGGGCGGCTGCCCTGGGGACCAGAGCCAGCCGCCCTGCCGCCCCGTGCAGGCCGGGCCCCGGGCTGGGGTGACCGCAGCGCCAGGGGGATGGCAGGGCACCGTGGGGGCTGGGAGTGAGCCCGAGGCCCACGGCCCGGCCACTGGGGCCTGTCTCCCGCCGCCGCGGGGCAGCAACCCGAGCATCCCCGAGGCGCCCGGGGGGAGCGGGAGAGCAGTGCAGGAAGGGGGCCCCGGCGGTCTCCCGCTGCCTCGGCCCAGGGGGCTCGCTGGCCCGACTGCGTCTGCCTGTCTGTCCGTCCATCTGTCCCTGGGCCACAGCGCTCAGGGGCCGGGCCGTGCGGGGCGTGTGCAGACCTGGGGGAGGTGCGCCCAGCGCTCACCCCCCCCGCGTTCTGCCAGACGGCGCCTTCCCTGCCCCCCACCTCTCGGGGTCCCCTCTCGGGGCTGGGGTGCACCTGCCAGGGGGCCGGTCTTGGTCCCGCGGGCGGCAATCCAGCCTCTCTGGCCTCGGCCCAAAGCCGGCACCTTCCCTGGGGTGGGCATGAAGAGCTGCCGCCAGGCTCGGCTGGAGAAGCGCCCGCAGCCTTGGCCTGGGCAGGGGGGGTCGGGGCCCCGGGTGCCCGCGCCCCGTCGTGCTGCAGAGAAGCCGGGCGGCCCTCAGGCCAGGCGGCCGGGATCTGGGCCCTTCGGAGCAGGGCAGGGGGGCGCGGGCCGCCGGGCTGCTTGGAAAGCAGCTCCACGTCTAGACGCCCGCCTGGGCCGGCAGGCGCCGGGACACCGTCCCCTCTGCCTCGTCTGGGCCCGCCCGAGGGACCTGCCTACGGACCCCAAAGCGCAGGGAGCGCGCGGTCACGCCACGGCCGCCCCCTCCTCTGCCGCCGCCGACAGCTAGGGCGCCTGGACGGGTGGGCAGATGGGGCACTGGAGGGGGACAGGGGAGAAGCTGCCGGGGCAGCCGTCCCCGCCCAGCCGGCCAGCGTGGAGAGTGGACGTGAGACGGGGGGGGGGGGGGGGTGGACGAGTGCGGCTCCCGGAGCCCCGGGGCGGTGTGGAGACCCCTCGCCCCCCTTTCTCTGCTCCCTCACGCCCACCAAAATAAAGACTCACTGGACGGACTCAGTATCAGAGCAAAGGGCCAGTGTACCCAAGAAGAGTTCAGAAAAATGAACACGAATAAGAGAGAAGAGGGACTGAAAACAACGAACAGAGAGACTTCGGGACCAATGGGACAGTAGCAAAAAGTCTAACATTCACGTCCCTGGAGCCCAAAAGGAAAAGAGAAAGCGCGGTGCTGGAAAAACAGTTGGAGAGAGAATGGCTGAAAACTTCCAAATCTGGGGAAGACAAAACCCCACGGATTCAAAAAGCTGAACAAATCCCAAACAGTATAGCCCCAAGGAAATCCCTACCGAGACACAACCGAAATGCTGAACTGAAGGCAAAGGAGAGCTCTTGAAGGCCGCCAGAGCAAAGCAAGCCGCGCTGGGGGTGACGCCGCGGGGGCTGGATTCCCCGCCAGGAGCCCCACGGCCGGAAGGAAGCGGCGCGAGGCTCTCGGAGAGCTGAGAGAAAACCGCCGGCCCAGGATGCCACCTCCAGGGAGGTGAAGGGAAGATCTGCTTAGAGGCGACCTGGAGCCCCGGTCGCCAGCAGCAGCCCTGCTCTGAAGGCCTGGCTCGGGCAAGCCTTCCAATGGAAGGTTCTGGAGGGACCCGGAGCACCGAGGACGGAGGAAGGGCAGGAGGGAGGCGGATTCCTGGGGAAAAGCAACAGCTCTTCTCTCCCATGAGTTCTTCTAAGTATTTAAAGTATTTAAAGAAACGTAGCACTGTCTGCAGGGGTTTTCAGTACACGCAGACGTGATATACAGGACGACTCCAGCGTTCGGGGCGGTAAGTCTTGTCTACATCTCAGTGACGTGGGAAAATGCTGATTCTAAGTAAACAATACCAAAGCACATGCATGTTTCACGACAACCACTGAAACACCATACAAACTAAGAGTCAAGATCGTAATAGAGAAATCAAAGCAGAATACTAATGAAGAAAAACACACCACAGGAAGGCAGGAAAGGGCAAACAGAGGAACGAGAAACAAAGGAAACAAACAGAAAACAATACAATGGTAGACCTTAACCCAAACACATCAATGTTACAGTAAGTATAAATGATCTAAACACGCTGATTAAAAGACAGATGGTGGAAATGGATTAAAAAAAAAAAAAAAATAGTGACCCTAGACTTACTGGGATTCTAAAATGAAAGAAATCATACCATGGACGTGGAGGCAGTGGCCGCTGGAGGTCCTGGGGTCAGGAGGAGGGAAAACAGGTGTAACGTGGGGCATCTTCAGGACTGAGGAATTGTCCTGAACGACACTGCAATGACAGATACAGGCCATGGTATACCTTGCCATAACCTACGGAACTGCAATGTAAACTGTGATCCATTAGCGGCCACGCTCCACGTGCTCATCAACTGCAGTGACTGTGCCACAGAAACGAAGGCTGTTGTTAAGGAGGGAACATGTGGGCAGGGAGGGGAGCAGGGCATACGGGAGGCCCCTATGCTTTTTACGTAACCTTTATGTAATCTAAATCTCTTTTTAAAAAATATATATGTATATATATATACTACAACAAAAAGAAAAAAAATGACCCAATGAATACAAAAAACTCACTTCAATAGTAATGATATATGTAGGTTAAATGTAAAAGGATGAAAAAATAAAAGGATGGAAAAACATACTGCATGTACACTAATCAAAAGGAATCTTGAGTGGCAATATTAATATCAAAGCAGACGTCAGAGCAAAGAGAATTACCAAAGATAAGGAGGGACGTGATGTCATGATGAAAGGTCAATCATCAAGAAGATGTAATTCTACAACATGCTTGTGCTTACAGCAGAGCTTCAGAACACATGCAGCAAGACTGACAGACCCGAATGAGACACAGAAAGCCCACAGCGCTCTTCTCTGTGTAAAAGACAGACAGAAAACAAGCAAGGTTACAAAAGAAGGGAAGTGGACGTGGCTCACGTGATGGGGCTTCCGCCTACCGTAGGGGAGGACCCAGGTTCCATCCCTGGGGCCTCCTGGTGAAAAAGAAGAGAGAAAGGGTGCCCACGTGGCGAGCCAGTGCCCGCGTGGCGAGCCAGTGCCCATGTGGCGAGCCAGTGCCCGCGTGGTGAGCCAGTGCCCGCGTGGCGAGCCAGTGCCCGCGCAAGTGAGTCCCGCAGCAAGATGATGACGTATCAAAAGAGAGACAAGGGGAGAGTCAAGGTGAGGCGCAGAAAGGACCAGAACTGAGGTGGCGCAGCTGACAGGGAACCTCTCTCCACAGCAGAGGTCCCCAGGATCAAATCCCGGTGAATCCTCGAGGAGAAAAAGTAAAAAAGAGAAGACAAAAAGAAATAGATACAGAAGATCACACAGCCAATGGACACAGACAGCAAAAACAGCAGGGCGGAGGGAGGTGGAGGGGGAAGATAAATAAATAAATCTTTGAAAAATTAAAGATTAAAGAACCGGTACAACACCGTCAACCAACTGGAATTAATTGGCATAAACAAAAGCAGATACGCATGCTTTTCAAGTGCATGTGGAACATTCACCAAGATAAACTATTTCCTGAGCCATTAAACAAATGTTAACAGACTTTAAAGAACTGGCATTATACAACGTATACTCTCAGAACATGATGAGATTAAATAAAAATAAAAAACAAAAAGATAACAGAAAAATCCCTATGCATAAAAAAATTAAACTACACACTTAAATAACCTATGTGTCAAAGAGAAAGTCTGAAGGAACTGAACAAAAGCACAAATCCAACCTAACAACTGCAGTATGCAGTTAAAGCAGTGCTTGGAGGGAAATTTATAGTGCTAAATGTTTATATTAGAAAAGCAAGGTCTCAAATAACTGTCTTTAGCTTCTACATTAAGAAATTAGAAAAAGAGCAAAATAAGCCCAAATCAAGAAAGGAAATACTAAAGAGCAGAAATCGATGAGTTGAAAACAGAAAAACAATAGTGAAAAATCAGCAAAATCAAAAGCTGATTTTGTGTAAAGTTCAATAAAATTGACAAGCCTCTAGCAAACTGGTGAAGAAAAGAGAACACAAAATACCAACATTAGGAATGAAAGAGGAGATGTCACAGCGCACCCTACAGACGTTAAAAAACAACAAGGAATATCATAAACTATACTGCACGTGAAAACAGGGTAACTCAGATGAGATGGTCAATTTTGTAGTATCAACACATTATCAAAACTCACCCAAGATGAAAGATAATCTGAATAATCCAAAAACTATGAAAGAAATGAAACTCATAATTAAAAACTTTCTGAAAAATACATCTCCAGACCCAGGTATTTCACTGGTGAGTTGTACCAAACGTTTAAAGAAGAATCAACACAATCATCTACACAATGTCCTGGAAAAACAAGTGGAAGGGACACTTCCCAGCTCGTTTTATAAGGGCAGCATTACTGTGATACCAAAACCAGACTAAACATTACGAGAAATAAAACCATAGACCAATACCTCTTAAGAGGTAGACCCAAAATTCTGCAGCACAATATTAGCAAGTGGACTTCAACAACACATAAAAAGGATAATGCATCATGGCCAAGTGGGCTTGATGCTAGGAAAGCAAAGCTGGCTCACCATTTGGAAAACAACCAACACAATCCATCATATTAAGAATCTAAAGAAGAAAACACACAGGATCATATCAGCTGAAGTGGAACAAGCATTTAACAACACACATCTATTCACGAGAAAAAATGTCAGCAAACTAGGAATGGAAAGGAACTTCTCCTCCAACCTGAGAAATGGCACGACAGCGAGCTTACAGCTGACGTCCTACCTTAACGGTGAAACACGGCAGGCTTTCCCTCTAATTCGGGAACAAGGCAGGAATGTCCTTTCCCATCACCTGTGGTCAACATTTTACTGGGAGTCTTAGTGAGGACAATAAGACAAGAAAAAGAGAAACAACAAGTGTAAAGTTTGGAAAGGAAGCAAGCAAGCTGTGTCTATTTGCAGCTGACACATCTATGTTAGAAACGCCCATGAAGTCTACAATAATCTAGAATAAATGATTTAGCACGGCTGTGGAATACCAGGTCAACACACAAATATTACCCGTGTTTCTGGACACTAGTGACACCCAACTGGAAAGCACAACTTTTTAAAAAAGTACCATTTACAATAGCTTCAAAGAAAGAAATAGTATAAATCTAACAAAACTTATACACGGTGAAAACTACAAATTGCTGATGAAAGAACTCAAAGATGATCTAAATTTAGAGAGACACTGTATTCATGGATTGGAAAACGCAATACAGTAAAGAAATCAAGTCTCCCCAAACCGACCTGTAACCTAGCACAATACCAACTGAAGTCCCAGCAGGGCTTTTTGGTAGAAGGAGACCGATTCTGAATTCTCACTGAAGGAAGCAGAGCAGCTGAAACGATGGGAAAGAAGAGCGGGGCTGAAGGACGTGCGGCCTCACCGCACGGGCACAAAGCTCGCGCCGGCGTGGGGGCGGGAGGCGCGGGGTCAGGGGCGCAGACGGCGGGGCAGAGGGGCTGCAGGCGCAGACCACGCCGCGCGGCCGGGGCCTGAGGGCCACGGGCCCGGCATCCTAGCGGGCAGCCCGCCCAGCGCTGCAGCTGGGACAACGCGGCTCCCACGGGCGGGAAAACGAGCTTGGGCATGAGCCTCGCGCCTCGTTTAAACCGTAACTCAGAACAGAACACGGAGCGAAACGGGACATGTAAAACTACAAAACCGTCAAGAAAAACTTAGGAGAAACGTCTATGTGACCTTGAGGTTGGCAACGAGCTCCCGCTGAGTTCCTGGACGTGCAGCAAGAGCGAGAGCCGTTTTTAACCAGCTCCCTGGCTGTCATCTACATTGAAACCTTTGCCCTGGGAAAGGCACTCCTGAGGGAATGCGCGCCACCAGTTCCAGACCCGGAGAAAGCATCTGCGAACCAGTCACCACCTGCCAAAGGACACACACCAGGACAGAGAGAGATTTCTCAGAGCTCAACAGCGAGGAAACAACCCCGTTTACAAACGCTCGAAAGACAGGACGAGGCGCTTCCCCTGAGAGAACACACGGGCGGCAAATGGGCACACGAGCAGACGCCCAATGTCGCCAGCCACGGGGAGGTGCCCACTAAAGCCAGGAGGCGGCCCCACCACACGCCTACGAGAATCAGAGATGACGCCGCCGCACCGCCAGGCGCTGGCAGGGACGCAGGGCGCCGGGCTCCTCGCCCCGGGGGGGCACAGCACGGTGCGGCTGCTCGGGCAGGGGGCTGGCGGGTTGTCACGAAGTCGAGCCTGCGTGTGCCGTGTGACCCCGCAGCCCGCTCCTGGTCTCTCCCCTGGGGAACTGAGCACTCGCACACGCACAGACCTGCCGCGAAACGTTCACGGCGTCCTTGCTGACAAGGGAACCACCCCGAGGCCCCCCGCAGGTGACGGGGCCGGCGCACACGACGGCACAGGACGGCCACATGACGGCACAGCGGGCCGGCCCGGGTCTGCTGCCCCTGCACGCCCGTGGCCACCCAGACGGGCCGCACAGGCCAGCGTTCCGCTGCGCGACGGAAGGCACTCACAGCCACCTGCCGTGGGGGCCTCTACAGGGTGATCGCAGGTTGAGCTAGAGCGACACGGAACAGCAGGGGCTGTCAGGGCTGGGGGGGGGGCTGCAGACAGGCGGCAGGAGGGAGCTTTCTAGGCGGGTGGAGCTGGCCTCTACCCTGATCTAGGCAGTGGGTAAGGAACCTACACGCGTGCGGAGATTCAGATATAGAAGTCACGTTGACCCGTTTAGAAAATAAAAGTAAAGGGGAAAAGCACACACAAGAGAAAGAGCCGCCCCTCGCGCCCCTGGAAACTGCAGGACTACATATGCGGCCTCGGCTTTGGAGAAGAAAATGAGCGTCTGTGGGGTGGGGACCGGGTCTGCGGGGCGCGGGCAGCCTCGGCGGGACGTGCCTCTGGCCGACAGGGGCCCTCTGCCCTCTGCGCCAACGCCCGCTCTGCTGCTGCTACACCACGCGCGTGGCGGTTCCGAGTCAGGACAAGGACAGGCGGCGGCACAGACGGAACGAGTGGAAGGGTGGCACAGCCAGGCGCTGCGCGGTGCCTGGGGCCCGGAGCAGCGGGGCGCAGGCCCTTCCCGGGGCTTGGATAATTTAAAAAGCCTAGCCGTTGATATTTCTACCCTGGAGAAGACAAATTTAAAGAGAAAGAGGAGAAAGTAGCGCACCAGGAGGTTGACGGACTCGATGACGTCCAGGAACACCTCGTTCTTGCGGTACTTGATGCCCTCGGACCGCCAGGACACGGCGTTGGTGACGGTGGCGGGGGGCCGCGGGGCGCCCGTCTCCAGCTTGTGGCCCTCCTGCGTGATGTACCTGGCGGCCACACGCAGGCGGGGGCTTGCGCCAGCACGGAAGCCGCGCCCGGAGCCGCCACTCCCGCCGGGGTGGACGGGCGGGGGCGACTCGGCCGGCTTGAGAGGGACCCCCACTGAGTGAGGGCCGGGAGAGGGGGCCCTGCCTCTGGGCTCTTCAGCTCGGGCGGCGCTTGTACTGCGGCCGGAGCAAAGGTAGGTAGCCGCCCTGGGTGCTCAGAGCCCGCCGCTCTCTGAAGGGCGTCCCCGGGGACCCCGGCGGCCGAGCAGCGGGCAGGGTGCTGCGCCCTGGAGGGCGGGCGGGGGAGGCCAGCTCCACACGCCCCGCAGTGACCAGCACTGCCTCACTGTCCCCCGGGCAGGGCTCCCAGGGGGCCGAGTCGTCACAGCCCCACGGCGTGGTGAGGACGGGGGCAGCTGACGCCAGAGCCAGCCTGAGCCCTGCTGGGGGGGGCAAGGCCAGCGACGTGGGGCGGGGGCGCTCGGGGCACGCGGGGGGCTGCGCGCGGAAAGGGCCCCGGCTGCGCCCAGGCCACACTGGGGGGCTGAGCGCGCCTGCCGCGGGCTGCCTCGGTTTCCAGACCCGGGGCTGGGGCGCCGCCCGCCCACTCACTCCTGCAGGATCTTGCTGTCGGTGGTCTGCGGGTAGCCGAAGTCCATGAGCTCGTCCAGCAGCTCGTAGATGATGACGAAGTTGTCGCGGATGCTCTCCTCCTCCAGCTCCTTGAAGTACTCGGAGAACACCTGGGGGCGGCGGGTTGGGGGCGGGGTGTGAGCGTGGGGGCGGGCGCGGGGGGCAGGCATGGGCGTGGGTACAGGTGGCGGGCGGGCCCTGTGTTGGCGCTCCTGGCGCCCTGGAGGCCGCTGCCCACTGCGGGGCCTGGGGACGCGGGCCGGGGCGGCCGCCGGGGGGGAAGGAGGGCCCTGCGTCCTGCGCCCCCACAACCCACGGGGCTCCCCGTCCCCTTCCCGGGGCCTCGGCCCTCGGCCGCCACCCACGGGGCTCCCCGTCCCCTTCCCGGGGCCTCGGCCCTCGGCCGCACCCACGGGGCTCCCCGTGCCCTTCCCGGGGCCTCGGCCCTCGGCCGCACCCACGGGGCTCCCCGTGCCCTTCCCGGGGCCTCGGCCCTCGGCCGCACCCACGGGGCTCCCCGTCCCCTTCCCGGGGCCTCGGCCCTCGGCCGCACCCACGGGGCTCCCCGTCCCCTTCCCGGGGCCTCGGCCCTCGGCCGCACCCACGGGGCTCCCCGTGCCCTTCCCGGGGCCTCGGCCCTCGGCCGCACCCACGGGGCTCCCCGTGCCCTTCCCGGGGCCTCGGCCCTCGGCCGCACCCACGGGGCTCCCCGTGCCCTTCCCGGGGCCTCGGCCCTCGGCCGCACCCACGGGGCTCCCCGTCCCCTTCCCGGGGCTCGGCCCTCGGCCGCACCCACGGGGCTCCCCGTCCCCTTCCCGGGGCTCGGCCCTCGGCCGCACCCACGGGGCTCCCCGTCCCCTTCCCGGGGCTCGGCCCTCGGCCGCACCCACGGGGCTCCCCGTCCCCTTCCCGGGGCCTCGGCCCGCGGCCGCACCCACGGGGCTCCCCGTCCCCTTCCCGGGGCCTCGGCCCTCGGCCGCACCCACGGGGCTCCCTGTGCCCTTCCCGGGGCCTCGGCCCTCGGCCGCACCCACGGGGCTCCCCGTGCCCTTCCCGGGGCCTTGCACGGGGCTCCCCGTGCCCTTCCCGGGGCCTCGGCCCTCGGCCGGCACCCACGGGGCTCCCCGTCCCCTTCCCGGGGCCTCGGCCCTCGGCTGCACCCACGGGGCTCCCTGTGCCCTTCCCAGGGACCTCGGCCGCTGTCCACGGGGCTCCCTGTCCCCTTCCCGGGGCCTCGGCCCGCGGCTGCACCCACGGGGCTCCCCGTCCCCTTCCCGGGGCCTCGGCCCGCGGCTGCACCCACGGGGCTCCCCGTCCCCTTCCCGGGGCCTCGGCCCGCGGCTGCACCCACAGGGCTCCCGCCCCAGAGGCGCCGGCGGGGAGGGCGGCGGGGAGGGCGGGGAGGGCGGCCCACGCACCTGCACCACCTTGTAGAGGAAGGAGAACACCAGCGACACGCACGCGTTCTTCTTGGAGGTGGCGACCACTGCGCCGGCCGTTAAGGAGCACTCAGGCGGGACCGCGCCGGCGGGATCCGAGGAAGGACCGGCATGGAGGCGCCCCGGCCGGGCCGCGTGAGCCCCATCCCTCCCCCCCTCCCGCCCCCCTCCCCCCGCCCCACGCTGGGCACGGCCCCCGGGCTTTGTGGAAACGGGAGAGACCTGAGCCGGGCGGCCCCCAGCCCCGCCCCAGCCCCGCCCCGGCCCGCGCCCGCGGAGGACGGAGGGCGGAGGATGCGGTACAGGTTGTTGTGCTTGATCCACATGAAGCGCACGCCGCCGTGGGCCAGGATGGGCGAGAGCACGCCCTCCTCCTCCTTCTCCATCAGGATGGGCATGAAGTGCTCCACCTCCGCCATGTCCACGTCGCCGCGGTAGTTCCGGCAGATGAGCACCTGCGGGCACCGCCTCCGCTCCGTGAGACGCAGCCTCCCCCCCGGGACCCCGCCTCGCCCGCCCCGGCCCCCCGGCCGCCGTCCCCCGGGGCTCCTCCAGGCAGGCGCGCCGGCCTGGCCTTCGGGGGCAGCGGCGTCCCTGCGGCGGGGCAGGGGCAGGGGGCAGGCGTCGGGGGCCCGGGCACCGGGGGACCCGTGACCGCCTCTGCAGGGCCCCCGGCGGGGACAGGCCACTGCGCCTGCCCGCAGAGCCGGCTGGGCCTGGGGGGCCCTTCCCCCAGGACGGGGGAGCCCCGACCCCCAGCGCTGCCCCGGGAGAGGAGACGGGGCAGCCACTGCGCGGGCGGCCACGGGGCCCAGCGTTCCACCGACAGGCCCCCCAGGAGCCAAACCCGCGTCCACGCCGAGGCGTGCCCACACGGGCTTGTGCGGCTTATTTCAAACAGAGGCCACCGACTGTCCTTCAGCCCGAGGGTGCGAAACGCGCCGCGCCCACGGACACAGAGCCCAGGGCCGAGCCACGGGCCACGGGGCACACCGCAGAGCCGCCTCGCCCAGCGTGAGCGCCGCAGGGAGCAGAGCCCGCTGCGCCCATTTGCATCGGGGGCTAGAAACCGTGTCAGGAACAGGTCAGCGCTGGGGGGACGCGGTGGGGGGAGCCTTCGGGGGTGGCGGGAGCGCGGGCCGGGGCTTCCCGGGGTATGGGCGGGAGGACTCCGGGGAACCGTGTCCCTTAAACGGGGCCGCCTACTCAGCACACGTGAATTACCTCGACAAGAACGAGGCCTGTGGAAGAAGCGTCCGCCCGGCTGTGAAGAGGTGCCGCCGGGGCTGCTGCAGCCACCAAGCGCCACGAGGACGGCCAGCCCCGGGACCCAGCCCGCGCGGGAACGCCATGGCGGCGGTGACCGCCGTGCAGGCTGTCTTCACTGCTTAAAGCCGGGGGCCCTCCTTGCTAACTGCCCCTTCGTGGCCCCGGGACCCTGAGCCGGTGGTGGGCTCGGGTGTGCCTGGACCTGCCCGGCCGAGGGGCTCCCCTGCAAGCCCTCACGTGCCCGTTTTTACAGCTGCCCCCGATGCGCAGCGGGGTGGAAGCGCCTGCCCAGGCCCTGCAGCAAGCACGGGTGTGCTGCCCGCGCCCCCAGCCCATCCCCGCTCAACTCGGCCTTCCAGGGCTTCCAGGGCCGCCCCCCTTATCCAATTCCCGGGCCCCCAGAGGCCTGGGAGGAAGGAGCAGGCTGCTGTGGCGGTGCTCACGCCCCGGGCTGGGTAAACTGAGGCTGCCCCGAGGCCTGAAGGGAGCAAGGGAGCAGGGCGGCAGCGGGATGGCGTGGCTGGGTCCAGAGGGACTGGGAGTGACCGGGAGGCGGAAGGCAGGAGACCGACGGGGGAGGTGGGCGTCGTGCTGGGAGCCGGCACCGTCCCGCTGCCACCCCCGGGCCCTGCGCTCCTTCCCCACGAAAAGCGGGAGGAACCTTCTCTGAAAGAAGGTGGATGGCCCCTGCCTGCTGTACCCCCTGCCTGCTGTACCGCCGCCGCGCTGGCCCCCACCAGAGAGCCAAACCCACGACGGCCCCGCGGCCCCGGCCCTGCCCGCCCCTCGGCTCCCACACGCACGGCGAGCACTCAGGCCCGTCCTGCCGCAGGGCCCCCGCACACTCGCAGGGCCTGGGCACCTGCATTCCCTCAGGGGCGCCTCCTCCCAGAGGCCTCCCTCCCCAGCCCCCCTGCGCTACCACCACTGCCCCCATCACCACGTCGCCCCGCCCTGGACGCCCATCGCGCGCGTCCTCACTTGCTGCCTGACGCTCCCCGAGAGGGGCGAGCACGTTGCCGCCCTCTCGCCGGCCCACGGCGGAGCCCGGCCCACGGCAGGGGCTCACGGAGGAGGAACGGGCAGCCGGGCGGGCAGCGGGGCGGGCAGCGGGCCAGCCGCCGGGAGGGGGCCAAGAGGAGCTGGTGCGGGGACAGGCCGCGCCTGCAGCGCCCGGGGTCCCCCCAGGTGTCCGCTCGGAGCTCTGGACTGCGGTGCACCCGTGGGCGCCGGGGGCGAAGGTGTCCCGGGGATCGGTCCTGCCGGGCCGAGCCCGAGACCCCCCCAGGGGCCGGCAGGGGACGGCGAGGCCCACAGGAGACCGGAAGGGGCAGAGTGTCCCGGAAGCCGAGGGAGCGGGCTGGGCAGGAGCGGGGTCGGGTGGCCGAGGCCGCGGGGGAGGCGGCGGGAAGGTCCCGGAGGGCCCGTGCCCGGCCCAGCCGCCGCTCCGGCGTCCCCGCGCTCTGGGGCTTGGCTGGCCGGCGGCCGCGAGGCCGGGCTCCCTCCTGTGCCGCCGGCCTCGCTTCTGCTAAACCGAGTCTGCTCCGGAGGCAACGTCCCAAAGTGGGAGGCCCCGGGAGCTGAGGAAGAGGGGCCGCGCAGCCCCGAGACGCGCGCCCCACGCGCTCCTCCCGGGATCAGCGCCTCGCACCGGCTCCGCTGCCCGGGCCGCTCCGCCCCTGCCCGCCCGGGCACCCCGGCCGCCCCCGGCCCTCCCGGCGCTGCTCCAGCTCCAGCACCGCCCAGGACTCCCGGCTCCCGGCCCCTCGCCTCCTGCCCATCGGGACGCCTCCTGGGCCCCTGGCGCCACCCGGTCACCTTCCCCGACCCGGCCCCGGCATCTCCCCCCCAACCCCAGGGCCTTTCCCCACCACCTCCCTTCCTGCTGGCCAAGGACCGGGGGGAGCAGCCCCGTCCCCTCGGCCCGTCCCTGCCATCGGGCCCGCGGGATCCGGCTGTGCCGCGACGCCTCTGCTTCCACGCGCGTCACCCCCGCTAGACGGCGTGGCCCTCGGGGGTTCCCACGGCCGGCGGGCTGGGCGTGGGGCCGCGGCCACCTCCCACATCCACTCTGGGAATCCGCACGAGGGCGCCACGAGGACTCGCCCGACAACGGGAAAGCAAGGCTCAGAGGGGGGAAGGCACCTGCCCAAGGCCACACAGCTCAGCCCTGACTCCTGAGCCGCAGGGAGGGGGTCACACGGGGGGGGGGGGGGGCCCTGTTCCTGGCGCCGGGCTTGGCGCTCAGGAAACACTCGCCGAAGGCACGAGCAAGCTGACGCGGGCTGCGCGGGCGCCGCCGGGTGCCCGGGGGCGAGGGTGGAGGCCAGAAGGCGAGCGAGGGCAGGTCAGGGGACGCTGCCTCAACCCGTCCCGGCTGCCTCTTCCCTGCTCTACGCGACGGAGGACAGAAGCCCAGTGGGCAGGCGGGACTCGGGGGGCAGGGGAGGGCAGCCCCTCGCCTCCTCGGGCTTCGGATGGAACGCCTGCCCGCCCCCTACCCGACGCCCGCGCTTCTCCCACTGACAGTGCCAGAGCTGACCCCGTACCTGGCCCCGTGGCCCGACGCGAGAGGCCAGGGCGCCCCTCGCCCACGCCCGGGGTGGGCAGCTCTCGCTTTTGCAAGGTGTGGCTGCAAGGCTGCCCCCCTCCTGCTGGAAGCTTCCCCGGGAGGCCCCCCCACGTCCTCCCTCCGGCCCCCTCCTCGCGCGCTCAGGTCTCGGGCCCACCTGCCGCTGCCTCCGGGAAGCCCTCCCTGGCCCCCAGCCCCGGGCGAGCCTCCCGATCGCACACCCTCCGCGCTCCAGCAGGGCGAGGGGCCTCCATCCGGGCTCCGGGGGGCCAACGCCAGTCGGCGCACCCCGCCCCACCCCTGGAAGGGCCACTGCCCCGGGACCCACGTGGCCTCCGCGCTCCGTGCCTCGGTTTCCCACCTCCCCTAACCCTCGGTGCCACGAGGAAAGCGGAGCGATTGCGCCGTGGGGGGGAGGCCGAGACTTGCCCGGCGACGCCCCGGCCCCGCCGCCCCGGGCCGAGGGTCGCGCAGCTCCCGGGGGTCCCGGCCTGGCCCCGCCGTCTCCGCGACTTCCGGTTTGCTCCCCGGGCGCGCGAGGGGGGGGGGGGGCTCCCGGGCCCACCGCGTTGCCTAGCAACAGGGCGTGGCCCGCGGCCCCAGGCCCCCCGGCGCCGTTACCTAGCAACGGGGTGGGGCTCCCAGGGGCGGCCCTCCGGCCTCCAGGCCGGACGCCGGGGTGGGGCCCGCTGGCCGGTTACCTAGCAACAGGGTGGGTCCCCGAGGGGGGCGCGGCCCCCGCCGGTTGCCTGGCAACGGGGAGGGCGGGGAGCCGCCGTATACCTTGCCCTTCAGGTCCAGCACGTAGACGGCGCTGGCGGACATGGCGGCGGCGCGGGGGCCTCGGGAGGCGGCGGCGGCGGGCACGGCCGGGCGTTGGGCGAGGCCGGGCGCGCCCCGCGACGGCTCGCCTCCACTTCCGGGCCCGGGCGCCGCGCGCGGACCGTTATGTCCGGTCAGGGAGGCTTGGCCCCGGACTGCGCAGGCGCAGGGCGGGGTGTGCGCAAGCGCAGGGCGGGGTGTGCGCAGGCGCGGGGCGGGGCGCGCGCAGGCGCACACGCCGCACGTGATCCCGGCTTCCGGCTCCCACCGCCAGCTTCCCGGGGAGGAGGCCCGGGGGCGGGGCCGAGAGGCGAGGGGCGGGGCCGAGCGGGCGGGGCGCCCTCTAGCGGCGCGGCCGGGCGATGGCTGGTGCAACCTGCGCGCCGGGGCACCCAGGTGCTCTCCAGGTGCGGGAAGCCACCTGAGGCTGCGAAATGAACGAACTGCTCCGTCACCCCCGTGCTCCCGCGTACGGGGAGGGGCAGGGCGGCGGTTACTAGGAATGAGGTCAAGTAAGCGGAAAGGCAATCAAACCTTACAAACTGTCAATACTCGTCAACGAGCAAGTGTGGCTTTTTGCGTTTATGGCCGGTAATAGCCCTATAAATCCATCGGCTACTGAACACAGGCCAAAAAACGTGTTTGAATGACGGGGAAGTCAGCCGCACGTGCGGCATGAGTTGTGGTCCCGGGCAATCCGTTTACAGCCCGTTTCTTGCTCTGTGAATGCTGGTGGGACGTGCCTGCCTCCCGCCCCCAAGGCTCAGTCACGCCGCCCTGGAGACCCGAGCCCTGCAGCCTGCTTTTTACGTCTTGCCTTTTCCCTCTCTCCAAATGGGAAGCCTTTTGCAATGGTGTGGTCTATATACCCTCCGCTTAGGAGAGAGATCTGAGTTCAAGAAAACCCAGAGTCGCCAAGGAATGGACCCTGGACTTTAAGCTTCCTTGCACAAAGTGCAGAGCAGGAAGCTAAGACAGGGCTTGGGGCTCCAGTGGCTCGACGAGTAAGCTCTGGCCAGAATCTGGGGAGACGTGTGGCTGGTACTTGCCTGCCTGCCGCGGAGGGAGACGAGTCCTGTTAAACTCGGATCTGCGTTAGCCCGCTAGGCTGCCGAAAGCAACGTGCCACAACTGGGTTGGCTTTTACTATGGAGATTTATTAGCCGACAAGCTTCACAGTTTCAAGATAGAGAAAAATGTCCAAACCAAGGCACCATCAGTCGATGCTTTCTCCCCAAAGACTGGTTGCCAGCAACTCCTCTCTCACACGGCAAGGCACACAGTGGCACCTGCTGGCCTCTCCCTTCTCTCCCGGGTTTCATTTTCGTTACCTCCAGCCTTCTGCTTCCGGGGTTTTATCTATTCTCCCTGAATTATATTTTCTTTTAAGGGACTCCAGTAAGAGGATTAAGATCCACCGTGGGCTATGCCTTAAAGTAACCTCATCAGAAGGCCCTTCTTACAACAGGTTCACACCCACAGGAATGGATTAGCTGTAAGAACACGATTTTCTGGAGTTCATACAGCTACAAAACCAGTACAGGGGCCAATGTGTGAGGTGCCCTATCAGACCTAGCCGCTTACTCTGCCCGATTTATTGCAGTGTATTCCGAACGTCTATGTTTTAATCGAATGTCTTTTTTTTTTTTAAGATTTTATTCCTTCTTTCCCCATTGTCTGCTGTGTCCATTCGTTGTGTGTTCTCTTGCATCCGCTTGCATTATCAGGCTGCACTGGGAAATTGTCTCTTTTTTGTTGCACCATCTTGCTGTGTCAGCTCTCCGTGTGTGTGGCGCCATTCCCAGGCAGGCTGCGCTTTTTTCACGTGGGGTGGCTCTCCTTGAGGGGTGCACTCCTTGCGCCCTACACGGGGGTGCCCCTGCATGGCACGGAACTCCTCATGCACATCAGCACTGCATAGTGGGCCAGCTCACCACACAGGTCAAGGAGGCCCTGGGTTTGAACCCTGGACCTCCCATGTGGTAGGCGGACGCTCTAACAGTTGAGCCACTTCCGCTTCCCCGAATGTCTTTGTGATTACAAGACTATACGTGCTCACTGAAGAAACCTTGAGGAAATGCCGAAAGATATTAGAACATATCCCTGTGCATATACTGCTCGTAAAGCCCTTGTCCCCCCCTCACGGAGAAGTTTCCTCCCGGCATTTGTAGTTAATGTAGGAGTTGGCTATGACCTCTGCGGTATCTCAGGAGAGACAAAGGCTGCCGGGGTCGGCCAGGGCTTCTCAGGCTGTTGTGCATGGAGGGTCACCTGAGGGGCTCTGAAAAATCATGATGATGCGCCCCACGGCAGGCCAATTAAAATCAGAAGCTCTGGGTGTTAGGGTCCAGGCTTTGGTGCAGTGGAATTTGAGAACCACCGCCGTGGCCTCTTAACAGGGGTGCTCTCTGGCCGTTCAGGGCCAGGCGGGGGTCCCGCTGCAGCCTCGGGGTTTGGCCACGCGTCCTGCTCCTACGTGGGAAGGGATGCCGGCGGGCCAAGGTGGTCCCAGCCAAGTGGCGCGACGTGAGCGGACTCGACGACGCCTCGGTGTGGCTGAGCGCGGCCTGCCCACAGGACGGCGAGGTGGGAAACTCGCTGCCTTACGCCAGTTCCGGGGCGGCTCGGTGAGATTGGCTGACTGGGATCAAGTGGCCCACCTACCGTCCTGCTCGGACCGATCAAACGGCGTAGACTTCGGACACGCGGACTCACGCTGAGTAACTGGATGTTGCTTTATTCCGCGGTTTGCACACGACGGCCCCGAGCCCAACGCTCGGCTTCTCTCTCCTCGCTTGGTTCCTCTTTCACCGTATGTGGCCACGGCAACTTCTCCCCAGCCGCGTACGGGGGGTAGATGCTGGTCAGGTAGACGCAGGCTCTCAGATTCCCGGTTCTCCAGCCTCTACGTCCTCATTTTACTGCACCCACGTCTGTCTGTCCCAGGGCTCTGCGCAGTCCTGTCGCCCCTCACCCCGAAGGTGTCCCGAGGCCAGGGGATACTGAGCGGGCTCTGTCCCACATGCCAACGCTGGCTAAACACGGGGCTGCGGGTCGTGAGTCTGGGTTCCATTACGAAGCTTGCCGAGATGATCGGCAATGTCTTGCCACCCTTTGGAAGTGTCTAGAATGGGGACACTGGGGAAGGGGTTACTTGCCAGCCACAGGCTCAGGAAGGGACAAGGCAGAATGCCCCATCCTTGCCTTCGGCCGTTTTTCCGGCCACAGAGCTCTGAGCAGCTTCCCCGGGTCCTGGATGGAACAGCCCCGAGCGGAATGGAGCTCCAAGGGGCGGCCCGCAGGGGTCCCACGGAGGCGTCCTCACTGCAAGGCCGCGCTGGCATTTGCGCCTTCTACTCAGGAGTCAGTTTCATCCGGGGGAAGAAGGCTGGCCGGCTGGCTTCCGAGGGCTGAACGCAATTCGAGGCGGAAGACGAGGGCAACGCCACCATTTTCACATGGTGCTTCTACAGAAATTACCTCCACCTCTGGATAAACTTTCAAAACTTTCCAGTCCAAGATTAAAAAAAAATAAAAGGTTTACCTTCTAGGTGCAATTGAGAAGCCAAAACTATGTAAAAGGACAGTCATACTTTAATCAAGTTCCAGAACGAGGGCATCTCGGCAGGAAAAAACGCCCAGAGTGGAGGTCAAAGAATGTTTCCGGAAAATGCCACGGAGATGACAGAAGCCCGGGGCCGGGGGCTACTTGGTCCAGCTGACTTTGGGAATGTCGTAGTGCTCCGTGAGTGTGTCCAGATGTCTGTTGAAGTCCTGGGAAAGCCAAGGAACAAGCCCCTCTCAGTGCAGACCCGGCTGGGCGCTGGGGGGCCAGCGGCACGGGCCACCCCGCCTCTCCCACCAGCCCCGTCGCCTCAGTGCGCCCCCTCCTCTCAAGGCCACCCTGTCCTGAACCCCGCCCCACCCGCCTCCAACCTGGGTCCCTTCTGTCAGGCAAACACCCCTCCCTCCTGCCAGGCCCTGGGCCCAGCTGGGACCCTCGAGGCGTGGCCGCCCCCCTGGCACGCAACTTACCTCCACTCTCTGCTTGTGAGTTTTGGAGGCTTTCTTCAGGATCCTTTCCATTTGCTGAAGACAGAGGAGGGACGGGAGTGAGACCGCAGGCTCGGCTCCGTCCCTGCCAGCACAGGACTCCTGCCTGTACCCCCCCCCCGGGGCCCCCTCAGCAGCTGCTGGGTAACTGCCCAGGCACCACTGAGGACTCTCGGTGCCCATCCCACCCGTCCCCTCAGCAGCTTCTCAGCTGCCAGGCACGTCCTCCTCCTTGAAACACTTTTGACAAACATCCCTGGCCTGGACCCACCAGACATCAGGGGTACCCCCTTCCCCTGCGGTTGTGTGACAACCCAAAACATCCCCAGACCCGCTGGCCTGGTGGGCTATTCCCTGCCCGCAAAATAACGGGCCTAGGTCCACCAGTCTTACTCTGACTTCCCTGTCTCCCATCCCCACATTCAGTAAGCACCTCACCCCACGAGAAATGACTGATCGGAGCCACGAAACAGAAAATATTTGAATCCGCCAAGCGACGTGCTCATAGAAACAAACTGGATGCTGACGTCCAGCATCCAGCGTGGCCCATTTGTAACAGGTAACCAGGCCCCGTGCCACAAGCTTTATCTGCCTTCCTTCATCCAAAGTTTCTACCTTCTTGACGGGACTATCGGGATGCCCGAGATGAGGAAACTGAGGCACAGGTAGATAGGGAAATCGCCCTCCCCGCGTCACTCTGAAATGAGCCACGGCGGCGGACTCCAAACCCGGCTCTCCAGCTCTCGCCTCCGCGGTCCACTCGGGCCCACGGGGCCTCTTCCCCCCGGCATCCCCTCCTCTTTCTCTCCCGCAGCATCCTCTCCCCCGGGACAGACCCCGCCCCCCGGCCTCACCCGCTTCTCCTGCATCTTCTCGAAGGCCGCCTGGGCCGGGGTGCGCTTGTCCAGGCCGCGCCGCTTCTCCTCCTCGTTCTTATTGCTCGTCACCATCGCCTCCAGGAGCTTCGCTTTTTCCTTGTCCTTCTTTTTCTTCTTGCTGGGAGGGAAGACGACGGGAAGAAGGGGAACTGAGGTCAGAGGGTCCCGGGAGAAGGTGGAGGGGGACAGGGGAGGGGGTCCCGGGGCCTTACCGCTTGGTCACGCCAAGTTCCGCCACGCCTTTCAGCTTCAAGGGCCCCTTCTGGACCTGCTCGTACGCCGCCATGGCGCCGCCCGGCCGCCCCGAGGCAAACTGCCACACTTCCGGTCGGCCGATGCCATTTAGGCCCCAGCGCCCGCCCCCGCTTCTTCTTGATTGGCCGAGCTGGGAGTGGCGGCGGGACGTGGGCCACACTTCCGGCTTCTGGGACGGGCGGAAAGAGCCGATGCGGTCTTGGAGCCTCGGTCTTGCCACGCTTCCTGTTTTCATCGTCATTTCCGCCTCGGTGCCCGCCTTCCTTCCTTGTGATTGGCCGAACCAGAAGAGACGCGCTCTTCCTTGGCCTCCGGGCGAGGGCCACACTTCCGGGTCGTGGGGAGGCGGGTACGGCTGCGTTCTTTTGCGGCGCGTCTCCTGCCACACTTCCGGCTCGGCGGCCACTTCCGGTTTCTTAGTGCCGAGGCGCCGTTCTTTTCTAGTCTTGAAAAGTCAATTTGGCAGCAACCCAGTGGCTTTGTTTTCCAGTGATTTCTGCGCGGTGGGATGACTCGTTCTCTGGCGCGCGCTTTCTCTCTTTCTCTCCTGCTCTTTAACGAGAGAAGTTGTAGGTTTATGCAAAAATCGTGCAAAAAATACAAGGCTCGGTGTAGCGCCATCTCCATTTATGAACTTTGCATTAGTGTTCTGTCCTTGTTCTAGTTGATCAAGAAGGGTAATATTGTACTTAAGCGCGCATAGTTTACATTAGCGTTCGCTGTGTTGTACCGTCCTATTTTTTTATTCTAGTAATGTATCTACAACCTAAAACTCCCCCCTTTTAGCTCCATTCACATATATGTAAAATCAAATGATGTTGGTTACCTTCGCGATGTTGGGCTACCATCACGACCATCCATTACCAAAATTTTTCCATCTCCTCGAACAAATTCTGTACCAATTAAGCTTTAACTCCCCATTCCTCGCTGCCACCAGGACCCTTGTTTTTTATCTTATTATTATTTTAAAGATTTATTTATTTATTTCCCCGCCCCCCGTTGTCTGCTCTCTGTGTCCGTTCGCTGTGTGTTCTTCTGTGTCTGCTTGTCTTCTCATTAGGCGGCTCCAGGAACCCATCCTGGGACCTTCTGGAGTGGGAGAGAGGCGATCGCTCTCTTGCGCCACCCCGGCTCCCTGTTCTGCTGCATCTTCTTATTGTCTCTCCTCCGTGTCTCTTGTTGTGTCATCTTGCCAGCTCTCCACATCGGCCGGCACTCCCGTGTGAGCTGGCACTCCACGTGGGCCAGCTCGCCCGCGGGCCAGCTCGCCTTCACCAGGAAGCCCTGGGCCTCGAACCCTGGACCTCCCATATGATAACCGGGAGCCCACCTGCTTGAGCCACATCCATTTCCCCCTCGTTTTTTTTTTTATTAAAGGTTAATTTTTATTTATTTCTCTCCCCTTCCCCCCTCGGTTGTCTGCTCTCTGCGTCCATTCGCTGTGTGTTCTTCTGTGACCGCTCTCTCCTTATCAGCAGCACCAGGTATCTGTGTTTCTTTTTGTTGTTGTTGTTGTGTTGCGTCATCTTGTTGTTGTATCAGCTCTCCATGTGTGCGGCGCCATTCCTGGGCAGGCTGCACTTTCTTTTGCGCTGGGTCGCTCTCCTTACGGGGCGCACTCCTTGCGCATGGGGCTCCCCTACGCGGGGGACACCCCTGCGTGGCAGGGCACTCCTTGCACATATCAGCACTGTGCAGGGGCCAGCTCCACACGGGTCAAGGAGGCCCGGGGTTTGAACTGCAGATCTCCCATGTGGTAGGCGGACGCCCTAACCACTGGGCCACGTCCGCTTCCCTCTCCCTCGTTTTTATTACAGAGGGAAACATCTACCATAATTCCTTAATGGCATTAAAAAAAACAAACACGTGCTCACACCCACATCTAAGAAAACCAAACAGTACAGAAAGGGTCGAAAGAAAGAAAAAGGGCGAGGGAGGGAGGGAAGGGAGGAGGGGAAGAGAAAGAGAGAGAGAAAGAAAGAAACGCAATAAAACCTCCCTTCCTTCCTCCTCCCAAAATGACAATTTCATGACCCTTTTCCACATGAAAATGTGTATTGCCAATATCCATCTGCATAATGCCTTTTTTCATTTCTGCCCTCATCTTTTCCCACGATGAAATGTCTTGAAGCTCTTTCTATGGCCGAGGGCACACGTCCACCTCACCTCCCGCCAAGGCTTGGCTGCCCTGTGGCGGCGTCAACCCTACTCCAACAGATGCCCACTTGCCCACAAATCGTGGCCAACAACTTTTGCAGGCGGAATTGCTGGGTCCAGGATGTATATTTGCACATTTCATTTTGGACAGCTGTTGCTCCAACTGTGCCAAAGACAGTATTTTTTTAGGGGGAGAGAAGGAAGCACGAGGAGGAGGCACAAGTGCCCCCAAATTCAGCGGACTGAGAAAAAGGGGAAAAAGAGGCACGGTAGCTGTCTTCCCCGGTCCTGCCCGCGAAAGGCAGCAAGTCATCAGCCGGTTCGCAAAGGCGCACCCTTGGGCGTTCCGGAACTGGCCGAGGCTATCCGCAGATGGGCAGCGGCAGGACTTCTCTGTCACCTCGCCTGTGACAGCTCACTGGGCGCACTGTCCGCGGACCAGAATCAGCTGGCGGACCCAGCTGGGAGGACTGTCGCCCCCCGCTTCCCAGCAGCCGGGGCCCAGGCGTTACGCGTGAGAGGCTTGGGGGGAAATGCAGCTTTGGACTAACGCAGGCTTAGGATGATGCCAGCAGTGCAAGAACTCGGGTCATTGCTATAAAGGCAGTGGCCACCAGAGGAGCGGAGGGGAGGGAGAGGGAAGAATGGGGTACCGTGGGGGCATTTGGGGGACCTCGGAGTCGTCCTGCATGGCATTGCGGTGATGGATACAAAACCTATAAAATCGTGCGTGCGAAGTGTAAAACCATAATGTCAACTCTAGTCCACGGTGATAGCAGTGCCTCAATATGTGTTCACCAATTGTAACAAATCTACCACCCTAATGAAAGATGTCATTCATGTGGGAAAGTGTGGAAGGGGAAAAGGGGAGGTAGATGGGGGTCCCCTATATTTTTGCGGTAACATTTATGTAATCTAAAGTTTCTTGAAAAATGAAACCCAACCAAAAAGAGGGACAGGCTTTGGCACTGCATCCCTGGCACTTCCAGGGAGAAAGTTGCTTGCCCTTTTTTGAGCTTTCCTTTCCTTTTCCATAAAATGGGAATGATTATAACAGCCACAAACAACTGCAAGAGCTAGATGTGCACATGGCTTATCTCATTTACCCCCACAGCCCCCGTACTGGCCGTCTTATGCTGACTTCATGGATAGGGAAACTGAGGCACAGAGAGCTCAAGTCAGATGTCTGAGGCCACCCGGTGAGCCTTAGGATGTACAACGCAGGCTGGCCGCCCCATGGACACGAGGACGCACAACGCAGGGAAGGGTGCCTGATGCAGAAAAACGTCCCCGTGAAGGGCGGCCGCCTGCCGGGTGAGATTTTCCCGCATCCTGTACTGCTAAGCTCAGGCTGGGTCATGTGACCCGTCTTGGCCAATGAGAGGTGGGAGGAGCTTGAAGAGGCAACTCCAGGTCCGCCATGTTCCTTTCCCTTCTGCCCATTCTTGCCACATTACGAGGCCATCTGTTGTCCACGTGCCATTATTTTAGGAACCTCTGAGGCAGTGTTTCTCCATCTTTTTTTCCCCCATTACCATCCCCCCTCAGGATAAAATTATAATTTTTTTTTTGAGGCCCCCGGGGCCGGGGACCGAACCCTAGGACCTCGCATGTGGGAAGCCGGTGCTCAACCACCGAGCCGCATCGGCTCCCCTGAGTTGGTTTTAGTCGTCGTTGGCGGTTGCTTTTGCGGGAGGCCCCGGAACCGAACCTGGGACCTCCCTGTGGGAGGCGGGCGCTCAACTGCTCGAGCCACATCCACTCCCGAATTATAATTTAATAAGAGAAGTTAAAGTCAGATGAGTTGGATTTTGTTGGTTAGGGCTGAGGTTTGCAGGATCATAAACCATTGAAATAGCGAAGACATTTTCATCCCCTTGGAGGTGATAGAGCCCCCATTTGCCAATGCACGCTCTATGCAGAAAGGGCTGCCACGTAAACACTGGCTTTGCACACTTACAATTCTTATTTTATGCCATCTCAAGAGTCTTGAGATTTAAATGCATGTAGCACTCTATATTACTACCCCAATGTATCCACACAAAGAAAATGCAACCTTTTGGTCAAGATTTTCTAAAGGTCTTTATAAGCAGAGAATACGCTGCTAAATTATCTTCAATGCAGAGTTGGGGACGTCTGGGTTTTGTCACAGGAAATTGTCCTCTGTGCCACCAGGGGCACTGGTAAAGAGCATTTTTTTAGTTGTATTTTTTTCGAAGATACATAGATCACAAAAAATGTTACATTAAAAAAAATAAGAGGTTCCCACATACCCCCCACCCGCACTCCTCCCACATCAACAGCCTCTTTCATCATCGTGGCACATTCATTGCATTTGGTGAATGCATTTTGGAGCACTGCTGCACCGCATGGATTATAGTTTACATTGTAGTTCACACTCTCCCGCAGTCCATTCAGTGGGTGATGGCAGGATATACAATCCAGCAACTGTCCCTGCAATATCATGCAGGACAACTCCAAGTCCCCAAAATGCCCCCACATCACATCTCTTCTTCCCTCTCTCCCTGCCCTCAGCAACTCCCGTGGCCACTGTCTCTACATCAGTGCTACAGTTTCTTGCATTACTAGTCCAAATAGTTCTACAGTAGGATACCAGTAAGTCCACTCTAATCCGTATTTTATTCCTCAAACCTGAGGACCCTGGGATGGGGATGTCCACTCGAGCACTTTTTAAAAATGAATTCGCATTGTTTGAAACTACTAGGGGAACAAGACTCTTTATGATGCAGAAACGTGGCAAGCATTCCTTAGCCGAAGGCTAAGGGCATAAGTCATTTGCATATTCCATCACTTTGATATGATGAGGTTTCTGAGCCCCTCGACCACGTCACGCTCGCTCCAGCCCCAGGGCCTTTGCACCTGCCGTCCTCGCTTCCTTCAGGTTGCTACTGAAACACCGCCTTCTGTTCCCAACTATTCGGCCCACCCCTTGCCTCTCTACTCCTGCCCTGTTTTATTTTTCTTCCTCAAACTCGGCACCCCGGGGAATGCACTTCCTTAGCCGTTGGATGGTTGCCTGTCTGCCCACTGGAAGGGGAGCTCCGTGAGAACAGGGCCTGGCTCTGTTCACGGACGTGGCTGCGGGACTGGGACAGTTCCCAGCACAGCGCGGGGGCTCAGTGATGAGTGGTTGGGAAGCGGATGGGGCTCCAGCAGTTGGGCTCCTGCCTACCAGAGAGGAGGTCCAGGGCTCGATGCCCAGGACCTCCTGGTGAGGGCGAGCTGGCCCACACGGAGTGCCGGCCCACGCGGGAAAGCCGCCCCGCGCAGGAGTGCTGGCCGACTTGGAGAGCTGGCGCAGCAAGATGACGCAACGAGAGACACAGATTCCCGTGGCGCTGACAACAACAGAAGTGGACAAAGAAGACGCAGCAAATAGACACAGAGAACAGACAACCGGGGTGGGGGGGAGGAAGGGGAGAGAGATAAATAAATCTTTAAAAAATAACAATAATAAAACTAATGCACCCCGTGGGGACCCCTCCTGGCTTGTGTCCCCAGAGCGCAGGCAGTGCTCGGTGAATGCTCGCTGCGCGGCCTCACTATGGCCCCATGAAGTGGCTGCTCCCCTAACTTCCACCTTACGAGGCTCAGAGAGGTCAGGCGACGTGCCGAGGCCACACAGCGGCGCCTCCCCGCCCTCCCCCAGCGGCCGTGACCCGCCCGTGGACGTCCTCACGCCTGTTGCCTGGGAGCTGGGGTGTAACCCGAGCCTCGCCCCTTCAGGGGTGACCGGGTGGGCGGGGCGGGTGACGGCCGGGGCAGAGGGACACTGGCCCAGACGCTCGGCAGCCTTCGGGGATCATGGGTGGCAAGCAGACGGTGTTCACTCGCCAGCAGCTGGACGCGTACCAGGTAGGGCCGGCGGCCACCCGGCCCGGGGACAATGCCAGCTCGTCCCTTCGCCCCGGCGCCCGTTCGGGCAGGGCGGCCCCGGGTGGCACGGGGACATCCGGACGCAGAGTGCGGGCTCAGCGGGCGCTTCTCTCCGCAGGACTGTACCTTCTTCACAGGAAGGAGATCATGCGGTCAGTGCGAGCGGGCAGCGCCCCATTCGTTTCCGGGGGGCCCTTGCTTAGCGCGCCAGCGGGGCGCAAACGCTCGGGGGGGGGGGTGTCCCAGGCACAGGTGGGTGGAGGCAGCTTTCTGGGGGCAGCGGGGAGCCACGGAGGGTGACTGAGCTGGAGAGAGGCAGGGTCCCCTGGAGACTGCGAGCTGAGGCTGGAGACGCCGGCTGGCGGGAGCCAGGCCCGGGCTGCGGGGTTGGCACCGAGGGGTGCCAGCCTGAGGCGGACGGAGAGGGGGGTCCCACGGGGGCCGTTGACCTCGGAGCCCTGAAATCCAAGCCGCCCGGGGTTTGGCGGCAGAGCTGCCCCCGTGCCCCGCCGCGGGGGTGCAGGCATCCATTATAGATGAGCGCCCTTTTCACCCGCGAGCCCCATTGTCCCGGCGAGCACGGGTGCCCGGCCCTGCCGGGCCGGCCTGGCCGAGGCGATCGGGTTACCGGTGGGGAAACTGAGGCCGGGGCAGGGCCGGGCCGGCCGTGGGCCTCGGGGCGGCGGGCCGGAGCCCCGGGGGGGGTCGGAGGGCTGACGTTCGTCCCAAGCTTTTCGAACCGACCCCCCCAGGGGGGGCAGGGACCCTCTCAGGGCCACGCCGAGACCCGAACTCCAGTTGTCCCCCCCCCCGCAAAGGGGGCCGGGACGTTCGAGCCTGCCTTTCTTAGCTGGCCTGGGACCCGGGGGGGCTCCTGTCCCCATCAGGGACGGTCCCCAGGGACCCCAGACTCCTCGGAGACAGTCTCCACCGGGCTGGCCCCCCTGTGAAGGTATGTCGTCACCAGGTGAGGGCACGGTTACGGAGCGCTGGCCTTACCAGCTGGGCGCACGGGTGACCCCGGCGCTTGGCAGCATGCCTCCGTCTGCCCTCTTGGAAGACCCGAACACGATCCTTTTGTCCCTACCCTGACCCCTCCCCCCCCCGAAGGAACTCTGCTCCAGTTCCGGAAAGAGCGCAAAGGAAGGGGTGAGGGTTAGGGTTCCTCGGGGCGGGCGCCTGCAGATTCACAGATGGGCCTGGATTCCCAAAGGCTGGTCATGAAATGATCGGGGTTTTCAACTCCCTCGCTGCTGTCATCTCCCTTCCGCCTGGCAAGCTCCTATTCATGCTTCAAAGGCCTGCGCCCATGCCCTTCCGGCTCCTCGTAGTCTGGGCTCCTCTCTTCCTGACCTCGGGGACCCAGCGCCCCCCCATTTCCCCACCACCCAGCCCTGCCCGGCCTTTCTTCCCCCCGGCCCCCAGGCTCTTCTACCGCTACCAGGACCTGCCCCGCAGCTCGTTCCACTCGACTACACCAGCTGCCCCGACGTGAAGGTGCCGTATGAGCTCATCAGCAGCATGCCCGAGCTGAAGGTGCCGGCGGGGAGGCCGCGTGGGAGGGCTGGGCCCCGCTGCCCTCCATAGGCGGGCGCCGGCCTCACCCCCCGCTTTACAGGGGAGTGCTTGGCGGGCTCAGAGAGGTCGAGACGCTTGGCTGAGGTCACACAGCCAGGAGCTGGCAGAGAGACGGGATTCGAACCCGGGGCTGTCGGGGGTGGCGCTTGGAGAACGTTAGCTCTCTCCCTGGTGGGAGCTGGGGTGGGGGGTGGGGATTGTGCCTCTGAGGGGGTCCCGGGGGAGGGAGGGGCAGGGGGTCACCTGATGGCACGTCGCAGAAACTTCCGGCAAGATGGCAGGGCCGGCTCGCGGGAGTAAATCCCCGGCACTATGCCAGACCCAGGCCCCTGACAGAATGTTCTGGAATCGGGGACTCCCTTCCGGGGGGGGGGGGGGCTCCAGTCGCCCCGCTTTCCTCGACTCTGCAGCGGGCCGGTCCCTCCGCCCCCCTCCCCGTTCCAGGGTGGCCTCATGGGCCGGTGGGGGGTCACCTGCCCATCCCAGGGGGACAGGCTCTGAGTGGCCTCACCTGGCCCTGGCCGTGAGCCCCGCGGTCAGGAGGGGAGGAGCCCAGGCTAGAAGCAGCAGGAAGGGCTTCCTGGAGGAGGGGCGTGAGTGCAGGGCTTTGAAGCATGAATAGGAGCTTGCCAGGCAGAAGGGGGGTGACAAAAGAGAGGGAGTTGAGGTCAGCACCCCCAGACCACGCGGTGGTGGTGGCGGCGGGGGGAGGGTGGTCTCGGGGGAGCGAGACGGGGGAGGGGGGCAGCGGGAGGCTGCCTAGGGGAAGGGCCCCCCAGCGACCCCGTCCCACCTCCCGGCGCCCAGGACAACCCGTTCCGCCAGAGGATCGCGCAGGTCTTCTCGGAGGCGGGGGACGGCCACATGACCCTGGACAACTTCCTCGACATGTTTTCCGTGATGAGCGAGATGGCGCCGCGCGACCTCAAAGCCTGCTACGCCTTTAAGATTTACGGTGGGGCCCCGCCCCACCCCTGCGGCCCCGCCCCTGCGGCCCCGCCCCGCCCCTGCTCCCCGAGGCCCCGCCCCCTGCGGCCTCCCGCCCCGCTCCCCGAGGCCCCGCCCCCTGTGGCCCTCACGCCCCGCCCTGTTCCCCGAGGCCCCGCCCCCTGTGGCCTCACGCCCCCGCCCTGCTCCCCGAGGCCCCGCCCCCTGCGGCCTCACGCCCCGCCCTGCAGCCCCGAGGCCCCGCCCCCTGCGGCCTCACGCCCCCGCCCTGTTCCCCGAGGCCCCGCCCCCTGTGGCCTCACGCCCCCGCCCCCTGCTCCCCGAGGCCCCGCCCCCTGCGGCCTCCCGCCCTGTTCCCCGAGGCCCCACCCCCTGTAGCCTCACGCCCCCGCCCTGTTCCCCGAGGCCCCGCCCCCTGCGGCCTCACGCCCCGCCCTGCAGCCCCGAGGCCCCGCCCCCTGCGGCCTCACGCCCCCCGCCCTGCTCCCGAGGCCCCGCCTCCTGTGGCCTCACGCCCCGCCCTGCTCCCCGAGGCCCCGCCCCCTGCGGACTCCCGCCCTGTTCCCCGAGGCCCCGCCCCCTGCGGCCTCACGCCCCGCCCTGCTCCCCGAGGCCCCGCCCCTGCAGCCTCACGCCCCGCCCTGTTCCCCGAGCCCCGCCCCCTGCGGCCTCACGCCCCGCCCCCTGCGGCCTCACGCCCCCGCCCTGCTCCCGAGGCCCCGCCCCCTGCGGCCTCCCGCCCCGCTCCCCGAGGCCCCGCCCCTGCGGCCTCACGCCCCGCCCCCTGCGGTCTCACCCCTCCCTCCCCGGGGGTCTCACCCACCCCCCGGCCCCTGTGGCCTCACGCCCCGCCCCCCGCGGCCTCGCCCCCTGCTCCCCGAGCCGCACCCCGCCCTGCCCCCGGGCCTTTGCACCTGCCGCCCTCGGCCCCAGCAGCTGCCCAGTCCCCCCACAGCTGCTGCTGATCCTCGAAGTCCCGGCCCAAGGTCCCCTCTTGGGGGGGGCAGCCCCCCGCCCCGCACCCCCATCCCAGGAGCCTGTCCGTGGCGGGTGCTGAGGGAGCGCTGGCCCAGGGGTCGGCTCAGGGGCGGCGTTTGTCTCCAACCAGAGCCCAGGGCGGGGGCGGCGGGTGTCCTCGCCATCTACCTGCTGCCCAGAGCGCCGGGGGCGCCGGAAAGTGCTGGTCGAAGGAAGGGGGGGAGAGAGAGAGGGAGGAAGAGAGAAAGAAAGGGAGAGAGAGAGAGGGAAAGAGGGAGAAAGAGGGAGAGAGGGAGAGAGAGAGAGAAAGGGAAAGAGGGAGGGGGGAGAGAGAGGGAGGGAGGGAGAGAGAAAAAGAGAGAAAGGGAGAGGGAGAGGAAGAGAGAGGGAGAGAGAGAGAAAGGGAGGAGAAAGAGGGAGAGGGAGGGAGGAGGGAGACAGAGGGAGGGAGGGGGAGAGGGAGAGAGAGAGGGAGAGAGAGAGAAAGAGGGAGAAGAGAGAGAGAGGGAGAGGGAGGGA
>NW_026688162.1:511787-576161 GCF_030445035.2 Dasypus novemcinctus
GCCACTCGGGGGTGGGGGGGGAGCGGGATGGAGCCGGGGAGGGGGCTTCGGGCCGCGATCGCGGTCCCCTCCCCGCCGCCGCCCTGGGGCCGGGCGCGGGGGTGCAGCTGGGGGGTCCCCTCGCCCAGCTCCGGGAAGGCCCAGCCCGTCCCCGGGGCGCCGCGGCGACGTGTCTCCCAAGGGCGGGGCGGAAGTTCTTGGCCTCCCCCAGCCCGGCGGGAAGCGGGGGTCCGGGGAGCCCCAATTTCCTCCCGCAGCCCGGCCACGACAGCAGGGGGCCCGGCCCGGTGCTCGTTGGAGCGCCTACTGTGTGCCGCCGGCGCGCATGGAGGGGCCTGGGAGAGGAGGGCGGCCCCCGCCCCAATCTCCAGGAGCTGGACCCCGGGCCCCTCTCGCACCCTCTTGGAGCGTGTGCGCCCCTCTGTAAAGTAGGGGTGACCACAGATCTCCCCTATCCGGCTGCAGGGCGCCCCCCCACCCCACCCCAGGAGTAAAAGCTCCCAGCACCTGGCAAACAGTAGGTGCTCAGGGTTTCCTCTTACCCAGGGGGAAAGTTCACAGTCTAATGGGGGAGGGGTGGCGGCTGAGGTCTTAGTACTCTGTGAGCCCCCCACCCACCCCCCATGGGGGACGGGGGAGAGGTTTCCAAATGGAGGGGCTCAGAGAAGAAATGGGAGGGGCTGGGTGTGCCCAGGCCTGGAGACAAGAAAGGTGGGGTTTGGGGGAGCCAGGGCCCTGAGAAACTGGGGTGCTGGGGCTCTCACCCACAAGTGGGGGGACCCCCCAGCCAGGTGGGTTTGGCAGGGATGTGTCCCAAGTGTTCTTTTTTAAGGAGGTACCGAGGCTGGAACCCTCGTGGGTGGGAGGCAGGCGCTCAACTCCCCATGCCACGCCCACACCCCTGTCCCAAGTTTTCCAGCCAGGAACGCCGGCCAGGCTTTCCCAGCCCGCTGCAGCCCCGGCTAAGCGCCCCCCCACCCCCGACCCGACGGTAGCCGCTTTGGCCCCTTTCATTGCCCGCACCGGTGGGACCCCCCCCTCTTTGATCTCCTTCCCAGTCATCTCGCCCGGAGGACAATCACTTGGGCTTAAAAATGACCCTGGGGGGGTGCGAGCCAAGACTTCCAGTTCTGGGCCGGGGTCCAGCTGGGAGGAGACGTGGGGTCTGGCAAGTGGAGCCCCCCCCCCACCCCAGAACCTTCTCTTTGTAAAAGCAGGAGGGTGTGCCGGGGAGAGGGAAGCAGGAGGAGGGTGAAGCAGAGCAGGAAAAACCCTCCCCCTCGGCCGCGGGCAGGCAAGGCTCCAAGAGCTGGGTCCGCTCCCGACAGCTGGTTTCGTTTAGATTTTTGTGTGATGAAGCGACATCTTCCTGTCCCTCTGCCACATGTAGCTGGCAGGGCTCTTTTACCTTATAAGGAAATCCTTTGTGAAGGGTGGGAGACTTTGATTGCGGGAAGGGGTGGAGCCCCAAAGGACTAGCCGTGACTAGCAGTTTTTCCGAAAGACGTTATATATGTATATTTTTATATGAAGGGCCCTCTGTGTCTGGCGACAAAAATGCACACGTGTCTGCCAACGGATGTCCCTGGAGCCCTTCTCCTTTTCAGAGGGTTGCAAAGGAGCCCGAAGCCCATTTGCCAGGATTCGGTTTCCCACAGAAAGGAGGGCTCTCTTTTTTCTTTTCTTCAAGAACTGGCAAATCCAGCTCCTCGGTGGCTTGCTCTTAAACGCAGTCCCTTCCCCGCTGAGGGGACATGGCATTTCCGAAAATGTCCCGGAATGAGGCAGAAGGGCTGGTTGCACAACCCTGTTAAATGGACCCCAAAAAGCCTTGGAGGGAAAAAAATCCGGTCCTGCCCCCGTGGCCGGAGGTGGCGGGGAGTAGTTACGGTTCACACGGGGGAAAAGGGGGGAAAAAAGGCACCAGCGATTGGAAGGAGCTGGTGGCATTTGTCAAAAGGGTCAGTCTCAGGGGGTCGCGGTGGAATTTGCGGTCTGCGAGGCCTGTGGAAGCGTCCCCTGTGTCTTCTTCTCGGGTTAGAAGTTTCTAGATCCCGCAGCTATTTTTCAGCAGCTCTGGCCTCCATCTCATACAAGGCGTTTTTGGGGTCCTGTTTTTTTTTAAATAAACTCAGGGGCTCCCCCAATTCCGAGATTCACTTGTCCCAATAGGGACCCCCGGTTTGACCTACAACTCGATGGCTAAACTGCTGCCCTCCCCACAAAACCTCCGCAGGATTTGGGGTACAGGTTCAGAAAGGGAAGTTGCCCGGGCTGGGATGTCCGGGGCCCACCCCCCAGTAGCCCCCCGTGCAGTGGGGCGACCGAGCGTGGCAGCGGAGAGGCCGGGCGAGGCCAAGCAGCGCTTGCCAATGGGCTGAGCCAGGATTCTTTTTGCACTCTCTCTTCCAGCAGGGGCACCAAGTCTGGCTTCCGGAGTGGGCGTCGGTGGGGAGGGGGAGGATGAGCGCGTTTGCCAAGGGGATGGCACGGGACGGGGGGCTCCTGCTGCTGGCCTTGACCTGGCTGCCCCTCTCCCCAGGCTGAGGGCGATGTGGCCGCCCTCAATCGCCGCATCCAGCTGGTGGAGGAGGAGCTGGACCGCGCCCAGGAGCGGCTGGCCACCGCCCTGCAGAAGCTGGAGGAGGCGGAGAAGGCGGCTGACGAGAGCGAGAGGTGAGGGCGCTTGGGGGGGGGGGGTGCTTCCAGAAACTGGGGGTCGGGCCGCCGGCCCCAGAGGAGCCGGGATGGGCATGCCCGGCCGGCCACGGACGTGCCCGCCAGCCACGTGCAGATGTTTTGTTCCTATGGCAGCTGCACAGGCACACCGCTCCCAGGCGGTGGCGGGCGAGCGAGGCCGCGTAGCCAGTTTGCAGGGCGGGCCGAAGCCGCTGGGCCGGGGACCTCGTCGGTCTCCAGCGTGACGTGCACAAGGAGGGAAACAAAAAGGGGGAGCAGGCCGCTGCCGCAAGGCAGGGCAACGGGCCGTGGGGCAGCAGCACCTATCCTCCAGGGACCAGGGGTAAACCTCCCTGGCGCCCACCCTGCGTTCGTGCCTGCAGTGGGGATCTTCCAGCTCGTTCTCCCAGCAGGGGCTGGCACAGGCCTGGAAAGACCGAGGGTAGAAGCAGAAGTCTGTGCTGGTAAAGGGTTCCTCGTGTATAAGTCTCCCCCAAAAGATTCTGATCGGATGGCACTGCCGTGCACATAGAAGTGACCAAAAAAAAAACCAAAGAGGGGGCGCGGCTGCAGGGTTTCTGTAGGGAGAATTCTATGCCTGGAGCTGGACTTAAGTTCACGCCACTTTCCCTCCGGCCTCTTGCCTTGCCCGTGTCGTGGTCTGCCAGCTGAGCCGTAGAAGGTTCCAGCTGTCTCTGGGACACCGTCCTTCCCAGAGCTAACACATCCCCTTTCAGTCAGGCCCTCCCCATCCCTCACCTGCCTCTCCCCTGGTCTCCCCACCACCGTCCACCCGCTATTCTGGGTGCTCCTCACACCCATCTGTCACTGTGGCCCCCACGGACAGCCCAGCTGCCCCGAGCTCCCTGCCACTTCCCAAGTGTTCTTTCGTGCCCCGGGGACTCCTTGTGCAGCTCTTTCTCACTTCCGAACCCCCCTTTCCCCTCCTCGTTCGCTTGGGAGGCTCTCTTCTGACCTTTTGCTGTCTAGCAGAAAAGTCACCTCTTCCAGGAAGTCTTCCGTGACCACCCCAGTCTTCCCATGGCACTCTGGCCACATTGTGGCACCTGCTGGCTTACAAGCCGGCCTTGTTGCCGGTTCCTGGGAGCTGGGACCAGCCTCTGGGCTCAAGTCCCAGCTCGACCCCTCACCAACTAGATAAACTCGACTTGCCGGACCGCCTGGGTTTCTTCGTCTGTGAAACGGGGCTCAGGTCCCGGTGCCTGGCGGTCAGCGACGGGAAGCGGGGTACAAGTGGCTCTCAGCCCACGGGGGTCTAGGGGGCCCGGTGCTCGGGAGGCGGCTTGAGACGGGCCTGACAGGCATGGGGAGGGTGGTAACGGCCCCACCGCGTGCTCCCTGCAGGGGGATGAAGGTGATAGAGAACCGGGCCATGAAGGACGAGGAGAAGATGGAGATCCAGGAGATGCAGCTCAAGGAGGCCAAGCACATCGCCGAGGAGGCGGACCGCAAATACGAAGAGGCAAGTGGGGCCGGCAGACGGGGGCCGCAGGAAGCGCAGGGGAAGTGGGGCTGCCGATAGGGAGGCCTGGGGGTGCTGCTTGGGGGAAGCTGTAGGGGAGTCGGCCTTCCTCCGGCATCCACATCTGTTTCTCCAGAGACCGCCACTCGGCCCGAAAACCGCATCTCACACAGTTTCAAAAATAAAATAAGTTGAAGGGGAAGGGCTCGTCTAACGTGGTGGGAAACCCACCCGTCGGGTCGCCTTGTCTGACAACGGGGTGTCCAGGCAGCGTGGCTAAAACGCAGCACCGTGACTCCCCAGTTATGGCTGTGCGGCCCATGAGAGCCCAGTCCCTCTTCCTCCAGCTTCCACGGCTCAGCTCTCCCCTTCCTTGCCTGGCCCGCTCCTGGCGCCTGAGAGGAGAACATTTAGGTTTTGCTCCAGGTTTTGTTCCCTCCGTGAGCCGGGAAAGCAGCAGAAAGCCTCCCACGGCAGGTGGCGCTGCTGGCAGCACCGGGGTGGGGGGGTGGGAGTCTTCGAGGGAGGGCGTCCCGCTCCGCCTGGGTGTTGGGGAAGGGTCTCAGTGGCACCCTCGTGTCTCCGCAGGTAGCTCGTAAGTTGGTCATTCTGGAAGGCGAGCTGGAGAGGGCCGAGGAACGCGCGGAGGTGTCCGAGCTGTGAGTGGCACAGGGGGACGGGGGGGACGCGGCTGGGAGTTAACGGGAGCCTGGAGCGGGCTGCTCAGTGCCTCCCCCGAGCCTCCAGGGGCGACTAAGAGAAAAGGCACCTGTTGGCTCTTCCCGCCGTGGGAAGGGTGGCCCACATGGGAAGTGTTCAGAGGGAACCCCGGAAGTCCCGTTTTCCCAGAACAAAGCTCCCGGGGGGGGGGGGGGTTGGGGAGGCGTGGCCTGCAGCAGGCGGCTTTGCCCAGGAATGTTGAAATGCTTTGCTCCTGAGGTCATTTTTGGCAGAGGCACGTTCCCAAGGGAAAGGTGAAGGTGGAAAGCTTGCACAGACACAAAAGCTTGCCAGGGTCAGAAACATAAAAATCCCGCCCCTCCCCCATCATGGGGCGTGGGTATAGTGCCGTGGTTGAGCGCCTGCTTCCCACGTACGAGGTCCTGGGTTCAATCCCCGGTACTTCCTGAAAACAAACAAAAAAAAAAAACTCAACTTACATTGGGGAGCAGGTGTGACTCTATGGTTGAGGGCCTGCCTCCCACAGACGAGGTCCTGGGTTCGATCCCTGGTACCTCCTGAAAACAAACAGACAACCAGAAAAAGCCAACTCACGTTGGGGAGTGGGTGTGGCTCCGTGGTTGAGTGCCTGCCTCCCAGGTACGAGGTTCCCGGGTTCGAGCCCCGGTACCTCCTGAAAACAAACAAGCGAAATAAACCAACTCACACTGGGGAAGCGGGGGGGGGGCTCCGTGGTTGAGCGCCTGCCTCCCACATACACGGTCCCGGGTTCGATCCCGGTACCTCCTAAAAATCCCTGCCGAGCCCACCTTCGGCCTCAGCCCCAACAGCTTTCTTCCAGCCCCCCCCCACTCTCGACCCCGTTTTCCCTCCTGGTAGGCCCCCCCTCACCCCCATGGATTCCACGAGGCCCCGTTGCCCCCGCCGGGAGCTTTCCAAACCCTCCAGCTCCCCCGAGGCTGGCCGTGCCTTTGCCCGGTGGGCCAGCCTCGCGGTAAGAAAAAAACCCACCGAGTGTCTTTTCCCGCCACATTCCTGCCGGGCACCCCCCCGCCATTCCCCACCAGGGCAGCGTGAGTTTCCTCCTCCTCCCGGTTCCCGGATCCGACACAAAATCCCCTTCGTGTTTGTGCAGAAAATGTGACGACCTGGAAGAGGAACTCAAAAACATCACCAACAACCTCAAGTCGCTGGAGGCGGCCTCCGAGAAGGTGGGTGGCTGGGCCTCGGTGGAGAGGGACACGCCGTCTTCCCACCTTTCCCCCCACTCCCGGGGCGCGGGGGGCCATCGGGCACTGGCCTCGGCTTGGTAACGGGAGCTGCGGCGCCCCGGAGCCGAGCGTGTTGGGGTTTTTCTGCAGTTTCTGGATTCCCCGGCAGGCTCTTGGGTCCCCTCAGCAAGCTTTGGAGACGGGGTGGGAGATGGGTACCCGAAAAAGTGTCCCTTGGATTGGAGATTGGGAGCCTGATCTCACTCCCCTCAAACCCTGGGCAATTCCAGAAATGCCTTCTTTTGTTGAACCGTAGATACGACTGGTGGAACTGGGCTTTTTCTTTTTCTTTCTTTCTTAATTTTTTTTCTTTAAATTCTCTCCTCCCGCTTGCCCCCGGTTCTCTGCTCTCTGTGGCCATTCGCTGTGTGTTCTTCTGTGTCCGCTTGCATTCTTGTCGGCAGAATCTGTGTCTCTCTTTGTTGCGTCTTCTTGTGCGTCAGCTCTCCGTACGTGCGGTGGGCTGTGCTTTTTTCACACGGGCGGCTCTCCTTGTGGGGCGCACTCCTCGCGCGTGGGGCTCCCCTACACGTGGGACACCCCCGCGTGGCAGGGCACTCCTTGCGCGCATCAGCGCTGCGCGTGGGCCAGCGCCACACGGGTCAAGGAGGCCCCGGGGTTTGAACCGCGGACCTGCCATGTGGTAGACGGACGCTCTATCCGTTGAGCCAAATCCGCTTCCCAAAACTGGGGTTTTTCAAAGGAAACCAAGTAAGTCTTAAAGGACAGACGTGTCTGAGAAGTGAAGTGAAGTACAGCCCCAACCCTGCTGGATTCCTGCTCGCCCGCCCCTTCCCTGCCACCCGTCCTTCTGCATTTGAACTTCAGCATCCTACCATTCCCTGCTCTCCCCACTCCCTCCTCCGGCTCTTTGAGCTCGTGGACTGGCCTCTTCTCTTTGCTCGAGAAGCTCCTGTCCCTTCTTGGGGTCTGAGTTCTTCTTCCGGGAGCCCTCCGCTGATTTCTCGCCTAGTTTGGCCGTCTCTCGACTCTGTTGTCCCATGGACATCATGGGATGACGTGTTTCTTGTAATTATTCAATTAGATGCACGTCTCCTTGCCAAACAGCAACTTCAAAAAAATGGAAACGTATCTTGCTCAGAGCCATCTCCACACTTGTTAGCACCCTGCCGCCTGGCATTTTTTTTTTTTCCTGATTTATTTTTGTCAGAGAAGTTGTGGGTTTACAGAAAAAGTGTGCAGAAAATACGGAGTTCCCATCTACCCACTTTTAGCATCTGGCATCCGTGGGGTGCCTCCGTTACAACCGATGAAAGAAAGGGTATCGCCAGAATTGTGCTATTAAGTGTAGTCCACAGCGGACACGAGGGGTCACTGCGTTGCCCAGCCCTATTTCAAGTGTGATTTTTATCCTAATATAGATACCGCCTAAATTTTTTCCCTTTTAACCCCCTAAATTCTCTCCCTTTTTTTTTTTTTTTTTTTTTTTTTTTTTTTTTTTTTTCACTATCCAGGACAACTCCACGTCCCGAAAACACCTCCACATCTCATCTCTTCCTCCCGTTCCCCACACCCAGCAGCCACCATGGCTACCGTTCCCACACCCATTTCACATTTCCTCTGTGGACATTGGATTGGTTGTGTCCATTGCACACCTATGTCAAGTGAGGGCTTAGATTGCACATGGGTACTGGATGCACTCTTCCCGCTTCTAGTTGTAGACACTCTAGGCTCCATGTTGTGGTGGTTGACCTTCTTCAACTCCATGTTAGCTGAGTGGAGTAAGTCCAATAAGTCAAAGTGTAGGAGCTGAAGTCTGTTGAGGCTCTGGGCCTGGGTGTCATATTATCAGTCCAGAGATTCAAATCCCCTACATATATCTTAAACTCAGCACCAACTACAATTCCAATAAAGTAGCATGCAAGTCTTGTGAAAAGAGATCCCCTCTGAGTCCATTTCCATCATGCAGAAACACCAGCTCCAAAGAAGGGCCATCTGTCATGGCAGTGAACCCCTTCTGCCATGACCATAGAACCCGTGGGTCTCTTTATCCCTCAAAAGAACCAATACCTGGGGTTGTATCTACCTTATCTGTCTCTTAGACTCTGTTCAGTTGTACATAGGGGTATTCCTTCTGACAACCTCCAGACTCTTTTTTAGAGACTCACAGCCTTATAATCTCATTTCTCCTTTCCATTTTCCCCTTACATTAGGTCAAACCGCTTCCCGAAGTCATGTTATTATATGTAGACAGGTATATTCTGCTGTTCCGCATTGAATCTTTAATTCAAGGTCATTTTCTAGTTGCTTCTTCAGCTGGTATGTGGTAGTGATCCCTCGGTGCCAGGGAGGCTCATCCCCGGGTGTCGTGTCCCACGCTGGGGGGAATGCATCACATCTACACGCTGAGTTTGGCTGTGAGAGTGGCCACATTTGAGTAACATGAAGGCTGTCAGGAGGAAACCCCCAGGCACAATGCTACTCTAGGCCTTGTTCTTATTGCAGGTGCATAGGCTCAAAAGTGTAGCCATTAGTAGCAAGAGCCCACTGTTGGGCCCTCCTTCCTTCCTGGTTCTTGCCGTTGCACCTGGAGGATTGCCGCTGCTCTCCCAGGGCCCACAACAGTGACTCCCCGGCCAGGAGCCCAGTACCCCCCCAGCTGTTGTTTTTAATTGTTTCCACTATGAGTATATATAGACATTACCATATACCCTGGGCATATGCCCTGTATAACTCCCTGTCAACCATATACATCCTGTCAATAACATCCCATATCAGTATTCCTCCGCTGTCATTGTTGAACCACTCTGTGATCCAAAACTTCCCGTAAAGTGAATCCCAACATAATGTCAGCTTCAGAAGAGTCTTAGATCACCAAAATTTATATATACAATATACAGTATTTCCCCAGATCCACCATAAAACCTTTTCCCTTCCACAGCAATAATCTTTTAACTTATTCATATCATATTTCCTGAAACTGATGTACAGATTCCGAAACTATAGTTTTCAAACAAGGTAACATTTGTGCTTACTATGTGTTCCATGCTTTAGGTTGTACAGTTTTCTAAATTTTTTAGTTATCCTATGTTTTGTCTTATGGTTTTCATTATTAGTCTGTCGTCCTCTATATGTTTTTGGTGTAATATTAGCTGTTTTATATTCATCCTCGTGTACTCTCACATAACTCCTCTTTTGCCCCCTTATTTACCTTTGTTCTATCCATTGCACGTCCATTTTCCCCTCCCCTTAGGGCCCACAACGCCTGCCAATCTAATGCCCTGGGAGCCGTCCTTTCTCACGAGAGATACAGTTCTCTCTATTCGACGGCATTAGTCTTCCCCAGGATATGGGTTCACCCCACCCAATGGTAGAACCCACCTTGGCAAAATGAGCCTTCAGCTATTCCCTCCGGAGTCCGTCCCGCATCAGACCATACCCCCTGAGCGTCCTAACCAGGTGACCCTCCTATTTATACTTTGATACGTTTTACTCAACATTTAGTTCTCAACGAACTTCTGGCACTCTCCCATGTTTGTATGTTGCCCCTCCCTCCCACCTATTTCTTGGACCATATTACCCCTCTTCCCATCCCCAGCCCCCCTCAAACCCAGAAAACCCCACCTGAAGGTAACCCCTTGCCCCCATTTTGTCCCTTCTTTGTGCTCATACTTACCCCCAGCTCATCACAGATTCCACCCCTACAGACATTAACTCACATCCTTCCTCCACCCCCCGATTTCCAGTAAGCCACTTTTCCAGACTCTAGCTCTCTGAGGCAGTTAACTTATTTCATATCATTGAGGTCATATAGTATTTGTCCTTCAATGCCTGGGTTGCTTCACTTAACATAAGATTCTCAAGGTTCATCCATGTTATCACGTGCGATTGTAGTGTATTGGTTCTTACAGCTGAGTAGTATTCCATTGTGTGTATATACCACATTTTATTGATCCACTCATCTGTTGATGGACTTTTGGATTGATTCCAACTTTTGGCGATGGTGAACAATGCTGCTATGAACATTGGTGTACATATATCGGTTTGTGTCCTTGTTTTCAGATCTGATGGGTATATACCCAGCAGTGGTATTGCTGGGTCATATGGCAAATCTATGGATAATTTTTTGAGAAACTGCCAAACTGTCCTCCAGAATGGTTGGATCCTTCTGCATTCCCACCAGCAATGGATGAGTGTTCCCCTTTCTTCACATCCTCTCCAGCATTTGTATTCTACTGTTTTTTTCATGGCTGCCAATCTTATGGGAGTAAGATGGTATCTCATTGTAGTTTTGATTTGCATTTCCCTGATAGCTAGGGATTTGGAGCATTTTTTCATGTGCTTTTTAGCCATTTGTATTTCTTCTTTGGAGAAGTGTCTGTTTAAATCTTTTTCCCATTTTTTAAATGGGTTGTTTATCTTTTTGTTTTCGAGATATATGAGTTCTTTATATATGCAAGTTATAAGTCTCTTATCAGATATGTGGTTGCCAAATATTTTCTCCCATTGTGTGGGTTCCCTTTTTACTTTCTTGACAAACTCCTTTGAGGTGCAGAAGGCTTTAATTTTGAGGTAGTCCCATTTATCTATTTGTTCTTTTGCTGCTCGTGCTTTTGGTGTGATATTCATGAAGCCATTTCCTATTACAAGGTCCTGTAGATGTTTCCCTACACTGCTTTCTAAGGTCTTTATGGTCTTGGCTCTTATATTTAGGTCTTTGATCCATCTAGAGTTGATCTTTGTATAAGGTGTGAGATGGTAATCCTCTTTCATTCTTCTACATATGGCTATCCAGTTCTCCAGGCACCATTTGTTGAATAGGCCGTTCTCTCCCAGTTGAGAGGGTTTGGTGGCTTTATCGAATATTATATGGCTATATACATGAGGTTCTATATCTGTACTTTCAATTCGATTCCATTGGTCTGTGTGTCTCTCCTTATGCCAGTACCATGCTGTTTTCACTACTGTAGCTTTGTAGTATGTTTTGAAGTCAGGAAGTGTGATTCCTCCTATTTCGTTTTTCTTTTTCAATATGTCTTTGGCTATTCGGGGCCTCTTTTTATTCCAAATAAATTTCATAGTTAGTTTTTCTAGTTCCTTAAAGAAGGCTGTGTTGATTTTTATTGGGATTGCATTGAATGTGTAGATCAGTTTTGGTAGGATAGACATCTTAATAATATTCAGTCTTCCTATCCATGAACAGGGAATATTCTTCCATTTATTTAGGTCTTCTTTGATTTCCTTGAACAATCTTGTATAGTTCTCGATGTATAAGTTTTTTACCTCTTTAGTTAAATTTATTCCTAAGTATTTGATTTTTTTATTTACTATTGTGAATGGTATTTGTTTCTTGATTTCCTCCTGATCTTGCTCATTATTGGTGTATAGAAATGCTACTGATTTTTGCGCATTGATCTTATAACCTGCGACTTTGCTAAACTCATTTATGAGTTCTAGGAGCTTTGTTGAAGATCTCTCAGGGTTTTCTATATATAGGATCATGTCATCTGCAAATAATGAAATTTTGACTTCTTCCCTTCCAATTTGAATGCCTTTTATATCTGGCTCTTGTCTCAGTGCTCGAGCCAGTACTTCCAAGACAATGTTAAATAGGAGCGGAGACAATGGGCATCCTTGTCTTGTTCCTGATTTTAGAGGGAAGGATTTCAGGACTTCGCCATTGTAAACAATGTTGGCTTTAGGTTTTTCATATATACTCTTTATCATGTTCAAAAAGTTTCCTTGTATTCCGATCTTTTGGAGTGTTTTTATCAGGAAGGGGTGCTGTATTTTGTCAAATGCCTTTTCTGCATCTATAGATATAATCATGTGGTTTTTTTCTCTCAATCTGTTTATATGGTGTATTACATTGATTGATTTTCTTATGTTGAACCATCCTTGCATACCTGGGATAAATCCCACTTGGTCATGGTGTATAATTCGTTTAATGTGTTGTTGAATACGATTAGCAAGTATTTTGTTAAGTATTTTTGCGTCTAGGTTCATTAGAGAAATTGGTCTGTAATTTTCCTTTCTTGTGGTGTCTTTGTTTGGCTTTGGTACTAGGGTAATGTTGGCATCATAGAAGGAATTAGGCAGTGTTCCTTCTGTTTCGATTTTTTGGAATAGTTTCAACAGGATTGGTGTTAGTTCTTTCCGGAATGTTTTGTAGAATTCACCTGTGAAGCCGTCTGGCCCTGGGCTCTTCTTAGTTGGGAGATTTTTAATGACTGATTCTATCTCTTTGCTTGTGATTGGTTTGTTAAGATCATCAATTTCTTCTTTCGTCAGTATGGGCTGCTTATGTATTTCTAGGAATCTGTCCATTTCCTCTAAATTGTCATTTTTGTTGGAATATAGTTTTTCAAAGTATCCTCTTATGATAGTCTTTATTTCTGTGGGGTCAGTGGTGATATCACCTTTCTCATTTCTTATTTTGTGTATTTGCATCTTTTCTCTTTTTTTCTTTGTTAGTCTCGCTAAAGGTTTGTCAATTTTGTTGATCTTCTCAAAAAACCAGCTCTTGGTCTTGTTTATTTTTTCAAGTGCTTTCTTATTTTCTATTTCATTTAGTTCTGCTCTTATCTTTGTTATTTCCTTCCTTCTTCTTCCTGTTGGGTTACTTTGTTGTTGTTTTTCTAATTCCTTCAAATGTGCGGTTAATTCTTCAATTTCTGCTCTTTCTTCTTTTTTGATATATGAATTTATGGCTATAAATTTCCCTCTCAGTACCGCTTTTGCTGCATCCCATAAATTTTGGTATGTTGTGTTACCATTATCATTTGTTTCAAGGTAGTCATTGATTTCTTTTGAGATTTCCTCTTTGACCCACTGTTTTTCTAAGAGTGTGCTGTTTAATTTCCAAATTGTCGTGTGAAGTCTGGGTCTCTGTCCCTTGCAAATTTCCAGCTTGACTCCACTGTGGTCAGAGATATTGTTTTGTATGATTTCGATCTTTCTGAATTCATTAAGCCTTTCTTTGTGGCCTAGCATATGGTCAATCTTGGAGAATGTTCCATGTGCGCTTGAGAAAAATGTATATCCTGCTGTGTTTGGGTGTAATGATCTATATATGTCTATTAGATCCAGCTCTTCTAATATACTGTTCAAATGTTTTGTTTCTTTAGTGATTCTCTTTTGAGATGTTCTGTCCAGAGTTGATAGTGGTGTATTAAAATCCCCCACTATAATTGTAGATGCATCTATTCTTTCACTTAGTTTTTCCAGCGTTTGCCTCACATATTTAGAGGCGCCCTTGTTAGGAGCATAAATATTTATGATTGTTCGATCTTCTTGACAAATTGTCCCTTTCACTAAAATATAGTATCCTTCTTTGTCTCTCACAATTGTTTCGCATTTAAAGTCTATTTTGTCTGATATTAATATAGCTACTCCTGCCTTTTTTTGGTTGTTGTTTGCTTGTATGATTGTTTTCCAGCCATTCACTTTCAACCTCCATGAGTCTCTGGGTCTAAGATGTGTCTCTTGTAGGCAGCATATAGATGGGTCGTATTTCCTTATCCAGTGTCCCAGTCTGAATCTTTTGATAGGTGAGTTTAATCCGTTGACATTCAGTGTTATTACGTTTAGAGAGTTATTTATGGTAGCCATATTTTGGTTGGATTTGTGTTTGTTATATTTTGTTTGTATTATTTTATTTTCCCCTTCTATTTTTGTCTTTCTTGTTGCTTTTACACTCTCCTCCATCTCTGACTGTCCTGTTTTTTCCTTTCTTCCTGCAGAATTCCCTTAAGAATTTCTTGAAGGGGAGGTTTCCTGTTGATATACTCTTTCAGTTTCTGTTTATCTGTGAATATTTTGAACTCTCCATCATTTTTGAATGCTAGTTTAGCTGGATAGAGTATTCTTGGTTGGAGATTTTTTTCCTTTAGTACCTTGACTATATCATACCACTGCCTTCTTGCCTCCATCGTTTCAGCTGAGAAATCAGCACTTAATCTTATGGAGTTTCCCTTGTATGTGATGGTTTTCTTTTCTCTTGCTGCTTTTAGAATTTTTTCTTTGTCTTGAGCATTGGATAATTTGACAAGTATATGTCTTGGGGTGGGCCTGTTGGGGTTTATGACCAGTGGAGTGCGCTGTGCTTCTTGGATATGTACATCTGTCTCTTTCAGTAGATTTGGGAAGTTTTCATTCATTATTTCCTGCAACACTCCTTCTGACCCCTTTCCCTTCTCTTCTCCTTCTGGAATGCCTATAATACGTATGTTTGAGCGTTTTGCGTTATCATTCAGGTCCCTAAGTCCTATCTGGATTTTTTCTACCTTTTTATTGACCACTTCTACTATCTGTTTGATTTCCAATGCACTGTCTTCCACATCACTAATTCTCTGCTCTGCCTCTTCTAGTCTGCTGATATTTGCTGCAAGTGTATTTTTGATTTCTTGAATTGTGGTGTTCATTTCCATCATATCTGTTATTTTTTTGCGCATGTCTGCAATTTCCCCTCCAAGTGTTGTCTTCACACTGTTAACCTCTTTCATTACTTCATCAAATTTGTCGGTGATAAATGTTCTGAGATCTTTCATTGCTTGTGCGAAGTCCTGCCCCCCTTCCTGATTTTCAGTTTGTTGATTGGATTCAGCCATGTTTTCCTGATTACTGGTTTGGTTTGTAGATTTTTGTTGCTGTCTTGTCAACATTTTTTCTTGACGGGTTTAATCAGTTCCTTAGCTTCTTTGTCTAGTCTTGGAGATTAATTAGCTGTTGTTTTTGCGTAAGTGTTATATCTTCTCTTTGTCACTTTGTTCTTCTTATTCCAATTTCTTATTGCTAGTTAAGCTCACTTTAAAGGAAAGTATTAGTGCTGGGGAAAGTCAATTGTGTAAGGAAGGAAAAAGTGTGAAGTAGTATTGGTGATATATGTTTACAAAGCAACAATATGAGTTCTGGGAGGATGGGGGTTAGATCATGTAAATTGTGTAGAGTTATAGTAGTAGGAAAGTACCTATAATGAGGTAGACGACTGAATATGGGAGGAATGTGGTACGTACTAAGAGGCTATTGTTTTCGTGAGAGAGGGAAAGAGAAAAGAAAGGTAATAGTTTCAGGGACGAATACCAGATGGAAAACTAAACAAAGGTATTAGAAATTAAGAGTTAGACACTTTGTGGATCAAAGAAAGGGAGATGGAATATAGGAGAGATAGCAGATGGTGGAGGATATCAAGTTGTAGGGGAAAGGGGATAGTGTAGATAGGCTAAATCTATTCACAGAGAAATGAGGCAGTGGAGGGTGAGGAAACCCAGCAAATGTGAGGTATTTCCTGTAGGACCTATTGTTTTGTTAAGGTAAAATAGTATAAGAAGAATATTGGGGACAAGAAAGAGAGGATTGGAAAAAAAAAAAAAGAACAAAAAGAACAACAACAACAAAAAAAAAATAAAAAATAAAAAAAAAATAAAATAAAAAATAAAAAACAAAGAACAGAAACCCTGCCGCAGGCTCGGCTGGGCTCGGCTGAGCTCGGCTTTCCCGCCCGCCGCCCGGCGCGGCATGGCTGGGCTCGGCCCCCCCGCCCGCTGTGGCTCAGCCGGGCTCGGCCGGACTCGGCTTCCCCGCCCACCACCCGCCGCCGCGGCGCAGCGCGGCTCGGCTCTCCCGCCCGCCGCCCGCCGCGGCACGGCTAGGCTCGGCTGGGCTTGTCTCCTTCGCCCGCTGCGGCACAGCGCGGCTCGGCTCTCCTGCCCGCCACCCGCCGCGGTGCTAGCTGCCTCGGCTCCGCCTACCCAAGGAGGGAGTCCTCCACACGTAGCTGGGATCTCCGTGTATATTTCACAGATGGATCCTCTCTGTTACCTTCCCTCCAAATCGATGTCCAGACACCTCCGGACCAGGAAAAATCCCGAAACAGCCGGTCCCAAAGAGTCTCCGACGCCTCCCAGCCGATTCCCCCCAGGAGCTAGTAACCGGGAAGTTCACTCAGCCGCCATCTTGCCTCCCCCCTCTCCCTTTTAAGCACATCCAAATATATAATTCCGTGCTGTCAATTGCACAGTGACCACACTTTGTCCTCTCCACCATCCGTTACCAAAACTTCCCTCTCACCCCAAAAGAAACCGTGCCAATAGAGCATTAACTCCCCACTCGGTGCCCCTACCCCAGCCCCGATACACCCTGTATTCTAGATTCTGCCTTCCCAGTTGGCTTGTTCTGATCTCACAGCAGTGCAGTCGGCCGATACTTGTCACCCAAGCGTCGTCCCTTTGACAGCGAAGTGACATCCGCTGGCGTGTGTTTAGACCACGGTGGACGGTTGACGGGCCCCTGGGTGGCTCCCGTCCTTTGGCAATTGTGAATAATGCTGCTGCAGATGCGCGCCGTGCAGATATCTGTTCGAGCCCCTGCTTTTCGCTTCTTTGGGGTCCCTGTGGACTTAGGATCTGTGGGACTGCAGGGTCAGGTGCTGCTTCTCTACGTAGCTTTCCGAGGCACCGCCTGGCACGGGTTCGCTGCTCAGATGGCTCATGAATAAATGCCGTGCGGGACCCGGATTCAGATGTAACGGGGAGAAATCCAGCGCCTGCCCCTCGAGGCTCTCGGGAGAGGAGGAGCTGCCCTAGGGAGCCACAGAGTGCTCCAGGAGGCCGGCAGCGCGATCTCGGGAGGCCGGGAACGGTCCCCGGGAGAGGCTGGCGAGAGGCACGGTCAGGGGCCCAGAGCCCGGGGACCAGCTAAGAACTGGTGGCCCCGGGGAGGTGCTGAAGACTCAGTTTCCCTCGTCTGTAAAATGGGTTGGAGGGTGTTGGGTGGGCGCGCGAGCACGTGGCACACGTCCCGCTGTGGTTAACCCAGGGAGAGCCTTGGAGGACAAATAGAGTTTCCGGCAGGGAAGGGACGTCCCGGGCTGGCGGACACTTCCCCGGGCAGCAGAGGGCACAGAACCGGCTCTGGGGTGGCCGGCGCTGTGGGCGGGGGGGCCCGGAGCCCCAGGGGTGTTCTCTGCTCCGTCGTCGGCACCCTCGGATCGCGAATGGTCCGCTCGGGCCGGCCGATCGAGCCGCCCCGGGGGTCCTCTCTCAGGTCCTTGCGTTTCGCCCACCTTTCTTCTGCTTTGCACCTTAGGGACGCTCGGCACATCGGCGGGGCGATCGGGAACCTGGGTTCTTTTATGTCTCCCTCTTCTCCTTTTCTAAAAGCACCAGGAGGGGGGGGGTTTGTTTGTTTGCTTTTCGTTTTGTTGTTGTTTTACCTTGAGCGGGGAATCCTGGCATTTCGCCGGCTTTATTATTTTGTGGAGGAAGTTATAGGTTATGTAAACGTTACATCACAAATATCGGGTGTTGAGCTCCCGCCTCGCACACGGGAGGTCCTGGGTTCGGTGCCCCGTGCCTCCTGAAAAAAAAACAAAGGCAAATGACAAGCAAGGCAAACGGTAAAACCAACTCAGGGGAGCCGATGTGGCTCAGTGGTTGAGCACCGGCTTCCCACACACGAGGTCCCAGGTTCAAACCCTGGTCCCCGGTGCTTCAAAAAAAACAAAACAAACGGGGATTCCCATTCACCCCACACCCTCCCCTCCCACGCTTTCCCACGTTAACGACGTCTTTCATTCATGTGCTACGTTGGTGACAATCGACGGGCACATACTGCAGCTGCTAGCCACGGTCTATGGTTTGCATTATCGTTGACACTGTGCCCGGCCCGGTTTTATAGGTTATGACAAAATGTATGATGGCCTGTATCTGTCATTGCAGTGTCAGGCGGGACAATTCCGATGTCCCCAAAATGCCACCTGTTCTTCCCTCCCCCTCCCCTGGGAAGCTCTGATGGCCACCATCTTCACAGCAGCGTTACAAGTTTTTCCATTGCTAGAATAATCATGAGTCTACTTTATTGTATAGTTGCATTTCCCCCTTGGGTTTGTTTCTTCCTCAATCTTTTTTTTTTTTTTAAGATTTATTTATTTATTTATTTCTCTGCCCCCGCCGCCCCGGTTGTCTGTTCTCTGCGTCTATTTGCTGTGTCCGCTTCTGTTGTTGTCAGCGGCACGGGAATCTGTGTTTCTCTTTGTTGCGTCATCTTGTTGTGTCAGCTCTCCGTGTGTGCGGCACCATTCTTAGGCAGGCTGCACTTTCTTTCACACTGGGCGGCTCTCCTTATGGGGCGCACTCCTTGCGTGCATCAGCACTGCGCATGGGCCAGCTCCACACGGGTCAAGGAGGCCCGGGGTTTGAACCATGGACCTCCCATGTGGCAGGCAGACGCCCTGACCACTGGGCCAAGTCCGCTTCCACCTTCCTCAATCTCGAAGGATGCAGGGGTGGTGACACCCACTCTGCTTCTGATTGAGAGGGGTCTCAGATCCCGGGGGGCGGGTAGGTGGACCGGTCTTGCTCGCCGTTGCACCTGCTCTCTGTTTCAGCGCTGTTTTGCTTTCTCCCACAGTATTCCGAAAAAGAGGATAAATACGAAGAAGAGATCAAACTTCTGTCCGACAAGCTGAAGGAGGTGAGTGACGGCTCACCCGGCTGGTCAGTTGTGGCCTGGGGGGGCCAGTCTGGAAGTGGTGATGAGATACCCCTTTCTTCCCCAGGCCGAGACCCGCGCGGAATTTGCCGAGAGAACGGTGGCAAAACTGGAAAAGACCATTGATGACCTGGAAGGTAAAAAAGCACCCTCTGCATCTGTCGGCCGCGCCTCTCCGGAGGGGGACAGAGTTCGTGGCCGGCTGGAGGCCGGCTGGGGCGGGCGGAGCTGGGCTCACTTCTCTTTAGGAAAGTCAGGTGCAGAGTGGGTCCCATCTGAGCCCTCGGACAAGCCAGTGAGCACAAAGGGAAGTCAGGCCATTTCCAAAAGTACAAAGTCTGTTTAACAAGCTCCAGATGTGCGTGGAGAGATCCAAACATGCCTCTCTGGAAAAAAAAAAGGGGGGGGGTAGGATTTATTTCAGTTTGTTCATTCTGAGAGACGCCTTGCATTTTTGTGGGTTTTTTTTTTTTTAAGATTTTATTTATTTCTCTCCCTTCACCCCCATCGTCTGCTCTCTGGGTCCATTCGCTGTGTCTTCTTCTGTGTCCTGCTTGGCTTCTTGTCAGTGGCAACGGGAATCTGTGTTCCTCTTTGTTGCGTCATCTTGCTGTGTCAGCTCTCCGTGTGTGGCACCATTCCTGGGCAGGCTGCACTTTCTTTCGCTCTGGGTGGCTCTCCTTGCGGGGTGCACTCCTTGCGCATGGGGCTCCCCCACGCGGGGGACACCCCTGCATGGCAGGGCGCTCCTTGCGTGCATCAGCACTGCGCGTGGGCCAGCTCATCACACGGGCCAGGAGGCCCTGGATTTGAACCCTGGACCTCCCATGTGGGTAGGCGGGCGCCCTATCCGTTGAGCCAAATCCGCTTCCCGCCTTGTGTTTTTACAGAAACTTATCCCGATCTGAGAACCCAGCAGTAATAGAACGTAGAGACCTGGGGAAAGTCTCCGAGCCTGCAGCCCAACAGAACCAAAGAATTCTGATTTTTCAAATCATGAACTAGCCCGGAAATGCCAGAATCTTGGGGTTCAGGCGTCAAGCTCCCACGCTGCCTGTCCCCTCCCCAGAAAGAGCCTAAAAATAATCCTTGTGGCCCAGTGTTTGGATTTGGAAATGAGCTTTCCATATAAGGGGGAAACGGCTCATTCCAGAGTATGACCTTTGAACCGGGTGATGTCATGGGGAGTCAGGCTAACCTTGGGGGGGTTGGGGCTGGGAAGACACTTGTGCTTTTCTAGTCCTCGGGCTCTTATAAGTTCCTTTGCGAAATCATTTTAGGGGGCCCCACCATTGCAGAATCTCAGCCCATTTCGGGTTTTTGGTTTTTCGTTTTCCTTGGCTTGCCACGGGCCACGTGCTGTCTTCTCGCTTCTTCTTTTCTCACTTCCTCCCACTGTCACCTGTGACTCTCCATTCCGACCCTCGCGTTCTGTCCCCTGTGCCTGTCCTTCCGAACTCTGTCCCCGGGGGCCTCCGGCCTCTAGATGACGTGTTACGCTCAGAAGCTCAAGTTCAAAGCTGTCAGCGAGGAGCTGAACCGTGCGCTCCATGGCACGGCCCCCCTCTGAGAGGTGGCCCCGGGCCCCCCTGGCCTAGCTGCCCCGGAGCCCGCCTTCCCACTGCGGCCCCCGGGGGGCCCTGGGGTCCCCGGCCTGGTCATCTGACGTGTCTGCGGTCGCGTGACCGAAATAAAGGCCGGCAGTCCCCGTCGTCCCTCCTGCCTCACTGTCACGGGTGGCACTGGTCGCTTTGGAGCCGCAGTCCCGTGGCCGGGACAAAATGGGGGGAGGGTCGCTGGCTCACAGGCGGAGAGCCCCCTTTCAGGGCGAGGGACCCGCAAAGCCCACGATGCCCTTCCGAAAACGGGCGAGCCATGCCGCCCTGGCACGAGCCCTCGGACCCAAGCGTGGCCCGATGGCATCTGCGTGCAGCGAGCGCAGGTGTCCTCCGGCAGAAAAGGTCTGGGGACGGGAGCCTCCTCTCTTTGAACCTCTCAGGCAGTTGAACCGAGCCCGCAGGACTTGCCAAAAAAAAAAAAAAAACCCAGCAGACCCGGGTCTAAAGCGCGTTGCAGCGGCGGTGGCAGTTTGCTCTCCCTCTGCTTTTTCTGGTGTGTCTCTTCCGTGGTCAACTCTCCGGGCACGGTGGCCTCGTCGTTCGTGGAACATTCACCATCTGTCCCCTGCCCTTCGAAAAAGACCCGCACCAGGGATTCAAAGATGTCCCCAGGAGCAGGGATGGGACATGGGAGGGACACCAGGCATTTCTCTCTTCTTTCCCAAGTTGCAAAGTTGACGCACAGGCCGGCTTCTCCCTTCTGGCCTGTTTGAGTTAACGACAGCCAGGGGCCCGGCCTTGGTGGGGTCCGAGCTCATCACGTCGGCCTCTGGGTACGAAAAGGTAACACTCGTTGAGACCTTGAGCCCACGAAACAATCCTTGTCCCAAAGGGACCTTCCGGGTCCCCCAGCGCCACCGCAGGACGTCCCAGAAACACATTTCAACGTCCAGGCCGCATCTTCCAGGCTTGCCCTTGGACGTGAAAATGGCCTGAAACTCTCCGAGTACAGCATGGCTTCCGGCCCCTCTAGCTTCGTAGTCCTCATGGCGCAGCTTCTTTATCCAGGCGGGAATCTCTGGCCTGATCCTTTTTTTTTTAGGAGGTACCAGGGCTCAGTCCCTGGACCCCATACGGACCCCATCCTGGCGCTCAGTCACCAAGTTACATCCGTTCCCAGATGAGAGTTGGGTTTTTCATTGGTTTTGTTTTTACCGGGAATCGAACCCAGGACCTTGTACATGGGAAGCGGGCACTCAACCACTTGAGCTACATCTGCTTCCCTGGCCCAATTCTTTTTTTTGTTTTTTTAAGATTCATTTTTTATTTCTCTTCCGTTCCCTGCCCACTCCGTTGTCTGCTCTCTGTGTCCATTCGCAGTGTGTTCTTCTGTGTCCGCTTGTCTTCTTGTCAGCAGCACCCGGAATCTGTTTCTTTTCGTTGCATCATCTTGCTGCATCAGCTCTCCATGTGTGGGCCGCTCCACTCCTGGGCAGGCTGCACTTTTTTCGCGTGGGGCGGCTCTCCTTACGGGGCGCACTCCTTGCGCGTGGGGCTCCCCTACGCGGGGGACACCCCTGCGTGGCACGGCACGCCTTGCGCGCATCAGCACTGCGCGCAAGCCAGCTCATCACGTGGGTCAGGAGGCCCGGGGTTTGAACCCCGGACCTCCCATGTGGTAGGCGGACACTCTATCCGGTGAGCCAAATCCACTTCCTGACCCAATGCGTTATACCCAGTCCTTCAAAATCTATCGCCCCTCAACTACCCACACCCTCCCTGCCCCCTCTGTCCTCTATATGTCTTTGGAAAGACTACAGGCCTTTGGGCTGGGTGGTTTTCGTTGGTTGGCGTTCTCTGCATGCTTGCTCCTGGGATTTTTCCAGATATCTCTGGCTTCCACCCTTTGGAAATAATTGCGGCCCTGCCCGTCCAGCCATTCTGCTTACCTGACCACCCAGGTGGAACTTATTCTACAGAGATCAGTGCAATGGCATTCTACCATGACCCCTTGACCGTCTAAGGACCTGGCCACGCACAGTTGTCACTGCAGGTCACACGTGTAGAGAAGGCTTAAGGGAGAGTTGTGGCCAGGGAATGCAGGTAGCAAGGGAAAGTCAAGAGGTCAGCGTTTGCACTCCAGAGCCCTGGATTTGAACCCTGGCTCTCCCACCCTTTGGCCGGGAGACCTTGAACACTTTGCTTCCAAATCGAGGTGATGACTCAGTGGTTGGGAGGATTAACTGAGATGATGAAGAAATTGGCGCACACACACACACAGGGTAGACACTGGTGAGCGTTTGTCCATCGAGATTATAGAGAACCCTCTAGTGGAAACCTCCCCACGTCAGGCACTTGCTTTTTCTTTTCCGAAGAGTCTTGTCCAACGAAAGGTTCGGTAGTCGTGGCTGAAAAGTTGCCATCCTCTGTGTTCACGTGTTTTTGCTTCTGGAAATTTCCAGGCTGATCCTATCGTGTTTCATGGGACGTTTTGCCTTCCGCCAGTATTTTAATCAGTCTTGGCCCAATCCCCTGTCGGGCATCGCTCATTTACAAACCCTCTCTGAGGCTCTGTCATGCCTAGCGCTAGTTGGCTTTTTTTGTGGTTTCCAAATTTGTTTTATCAGTTCAGTCACTTCATAACATACCCGTCGTCTGATTTAAATCTCGGTCACGTAGCATTTACCTGGGGTTTTTTTTTTACTCCATCGTGCTGGATGCACAGACACAATAGCACCATGATGACTGGAATTTGAATAGCTGTTTCCAGAAGCTCCAGAGGCAAGATGGGTTACAGGACTGTATTTTCTTTCCAAAGGCTTGGGGACTAACTGGCACAAGGAGAAAAGCTATTAAATCACCTATACCTTCAGGACTCACATCTTAGGTTTGGCAGCACTTCCTACATTCTGGAGCATTTCTCATTTCTTCCTCGTAATAACTTCCATCACACAGCACTGGTGATAGTCCCATTTGACAGATGGGGAAACTGAGGCCCGAAAAGGGTTAAATGGCTTCCCTCGGTGGCATCACTGGGGCTTACATCCAGGTATTCAGATACCAGGTTGCAAGATAGAGCAGATAAAAATGCAGGACACGGGGTTCAATTTGATAAGGCAACGAGTAATTTTTCAGTATGGGTATGTCTCATGCAATAGTTGGCGTACACTTATACCGAAAAATGATTGGTTGCTTCTGTGAAATTCACATTTCACTGAATTGCCCAGTGTTTCTGGCAACCCTGCCTGACTCCTAAATTTGGCACTTGGGCCCTGTTATACCATGGTGTTTGCTGTCATCAAAATAATAAGTACTTTCTCTGCTATTACTTTCACGTTGGCACTTGGAGATGTGGACGTTTGTCTTTTTTTGTGAAGATGCATATTGATTTCTCCCCCCCCCCGCCCCTCCCCTTTTTTTCTCCACCAGAAAAACTTGCCCAGGCCAAAGAAGAGAATGTGGGCTTACATCAGACACTGGATGAGACACTAAACGAACTCAACTGTATATAACCCAAACAGAAGAGTCCCGCTGCAACAGAAACTTCAGAGCGCCGTGTCTCTCTCTTCTCTTGAAAGAAGTTTCTTTTGTTATTGCATCTCTCTCTTTGCTGGAAATGCCAAACACGTTATGACTGTGTGCCCCGATATTTTGTATTAGAGAAGCTTTGAGCACCACTTAGGTCTAATTGCTCCCTTTTCCCAATGGCACTGGCTTTTTCTGCTCTCTTTTTATCCTCAAGTGGCATTTATTCCTTAGGCAGGGTATTTGGTTCCTGGGAGAATAGACAGCCCCACACTTTCAAGAACGCAGACACTAATATCTGGTCATGGGTTGGCTTAAAAGGGTGAAAAACGACCTGCTGGGCCACTGCTGGTCACACTGTAGGAGGCCAGGGACCGTCACATTAAAATGGGTGGGGATTTTCCATCCAGAGCCAGAGGGGGAAAAAAAAGAAACAAAAAACAGAACTCTTGTGGGAAGGCATAAACCACATATAGATTAGCCTAATCATCTTGGCTGTTCTCCACACGCCACTGTGCACAGCAGACATCTCTGAGCAGTCAGCCTGAGAATGCTTGGGAAAGAGTCCTCATAGGAACCCAGATGTTTTCTGGAAAACTCCTCGATATGTTTCTTTCATTCTAAAGTTGGCTTCTCAGGAGCAGATGGCTTTTTCCAATAATGACCCCTGCCTCTCCGCCCTGGTAGGCCAGCCACTCAGCAGGACTCGGTGTGGTCAAGTTCAGTACCATTCAGGGCTGCCACATCAAACAGCCCGCCAGCCATCGATAAATTGGACAAAGGCTTTTTTTTTTCTTTTTAATTAACAAATACGAAGCAGAAAGGGTCTCTCCGGCAGCAAAGTAAAAGCAGATTGGCCCAGCTTCATTCTCCAGACTTCAGGGAATAGCAAATGGAAGATTTGCTTACTTAGCTTTTAATTCCTTCTTTGGGACCAAGTGCGTAAAAAGACCAAAAGCCTCCTGATTAAATTTCTCGCTTGCTGAGTTACCATCTCAGAGCTGAAACATTCCACGTTCCCCCGAAGTGTGGGGGGGCCAACTCAAGTTTACAACTCTGGCTGAAACGTCACCCTGCTTCTAGTTTATCCATATCCCCTGCCCCGCACTCCTATTTATTAAGCATCACACTACCCAGAAGATACACTAGCGAATTGAGCAATGGGATAAAATCCACACTTTTCTTGCAACTGTATCGGAGGGAATCATATCACTTTTTCTACATTTTGGCCAAATAAATTTTTACATAAAGTACGACGTGTGTGACTTGTAAACTGCGTGGGGATTGGCAAGGCACTTTTGTTCTCAACGTTCTCAAGCAACGTTGGTTCCTGGGATGGAAAAGGAAGATAACTGTCCCAAGAACTTAGTAAATTCTGTTTATTTGCTTTATATCATGATTTCATGATACAAGGATTATGAGCTCCGTCGTGTACACAAGAGCACCTTGCTTTGGTAACTCAAACATTTCTGTCTTTTGTTATTCCCAGTCCTGCCTGAGCTGGGCTGTGAAGAATGAACAGGAGAACATGCAGCAAATGGACACAGAACAGACAACGGGGGGGTTGGGGCGGGAAGGGGAGAGAAATAAACGAACAATAAATCTTAAAAAAAAAAATGAATAGGAGAAGTTGGAAAAGCACAAGGCCTGCTTGGGTAAGACTTTCTGTGCAGCGCATATCTAAAGAAAGTAAAAATGGGAAAGCAGGAAGGTAGGATGAGTTCTGAGTGAGGAGAATGTAAACTTAATTTGGTCAGGAGTGTAGAGCTGCTGAAAACTTGAGGAATCAAAATTATAGCAAGACACTTAGCATTCATTTTCTGAAAGGATTTAGAGGGAAGGTAGACTAGAGGCAGGAATTACCAATTAGGATGATATTTTAATAATCCAGGAGAGTGGTTGCCTGGAAATGGAAGGGAAGAGATGATCCAATGGAAATAGCCTTAAGGCTAAGCTGACTAGATGGCTGGGAGCTTGGAGGAGAGAGTCTCAAAGAACACAGCAGTTTCACTACCTGAATTGCTTTTGTACTTTGCCTCAAGATCTCCTTAACTGGGGGTGAGGAGGGAAGGAAATGGATCGAAAGGGGAAGTGAAAACTTTTTAAAAAGCTAAATGCAGGATGCCAACCGTTTTATGTTCCCAAGTACAATGAAATCCTTTCCTTCATGTAAACGTAACGTTTTCCAAATACCGCGGCCTGTTTAGAGAGTAGGTGCTGGGAATCTCCATGAATAATGTATAATTCCCTGCCCTGAGTGCCCTACCATTACTAGAGGGATGTTTTCTCTTTCCGTGTCTATTCTCTGCCTCCTCCCCACTCCTGTATCTCTGGAAACCGTTGTAGTCATCCCATGCCTCAGCACTTCGCCAAAGTGTTCAATATTTGTTAAACCTCTCCCAGCGCTCAGCGAGTACCTACTCCCTTGAAATATGGGTGAGTCACAGGGTGCGGTGAAGGACCTGATTGTGAAGGGAATTGTGTACGCTAAGGTAAAGGGTTTGGACTTTGTCCTGCAGAGGGCATTACCGACCAAATTTAAGCGATCCTTAGATAAAAAGTGTTTTGGAATGAACCCTGTAGAGTGGAGGCCAGGTAAGAGAATGGTGGAGAGGTGTGTGGACATGGCCGGGCAATGGAAACGGAGAGACAGGCTTCAGGAGCTATTCAGAAGGCCCCAAAGAACTAGATTGAGAAGGATGGGAGGAAGGTGTCGACGAGACTTGGGTTTCACTCAGAAGGTACTTGAGGACAAGCCAGTCTGAGTGGAAGATGATGAGTTCAGTTGTGGAAGCATCTTTGACAGATCCAGAGGGCGATGTCCAGAAGGCAGCTGGACACGCAGGGGTGGCCGGACTATGGCTACAGAACTAAGAATCATTCAGGTGAGGCATCGGCAGTCACAGGAGTGAACGAGATGGCCCAGAAAGTGAGGACAGAAAGAACCAGGGGGAACACCAACACCGAAGGCTCACGCAGAGATCCCCCCAAAAAAGACTGCGATGGGATCTGAGGTGCAGCCCTCAGGGAGACGGAGACGTGGGTGACAGAACAACTGAGTCAAGTGGGGAACATGTCAAGGAAAAGAGCATTTTCAGAGGGAAAGTGATGTTCATTCTCAAAATACCACAGAGGCCGAGGCCTTCAAAGCAGTTAGCTGCTCTGGTTGCAATCTTCTTGACCAGAACTAGATGAGCAAAGCACGAGCAGAGGCAGCCATAGGGGAGGCCGAGGCCATCTTCTGGAAGATTCTTAGATGAATCCGCAGGGCGCCCAGAGTGGCCCCAGGCGGCGAGGCCAAGCAGGCTGCTTGCATTATCCCTGGGATGAGCAGCTTGGACCTTCTCTGAGAAGCAGGAAGCCAAAGCCATCCAGAGCTGGGAGACTGAAGCTGTTTCAAGTCCAAAATTTCCAACTTCACACGCTTTCGTGCCTGAGGAGACTCGTCACTCGCCTCAGTTTCCTCACCACAAAACGGGTATAAGCAATCAACATCTTGGAGCACTGCTGCATTACATGGACAATAGTTTACATTGTAGTTTACACTCTCCCCCAGCCCATTCAGTGGGTTATGGCAGGATCTATAATGTCCAGCATCTGTCCCCGCAATGTCATTTAGGACAACTCCAAGTCCCGAAAATGCCCTCACATCACATCTCTTCTTCCCTCTCCATGCCCTCAGCAACTACCATGGCCACTCTCTCCACATCAATGCCACAATTTCTTCCATTACTAGCCACAACATTTCCACAGTAGAACATAGCAAGTCCACTCTAATCCCTATTTTATTCCTCCATCCTGTCGACCCTGGGATGGTGATGTCCACTCCACCTCTACATCAAGAGGGGCTTAGATCCCACATGGTTGACGGGTGCAATTTTCCTGCTTGCAGTTGTAGGCACTCTCGGTTCCTTGGCGTGGTGCTATGACTACCTTCACCTCCCTGCTAGCTGACTTGGCTAAGTCCAACGCAAGTAATTCTATCACGATCATACATAGGAGAGATGAGAATGGGCATCATTGTCTTGTTCCAGATCTTGGAGGGAGATCTTTTAGAACTTCACTATTGAATGTGATCTTAGCTCTGGGTTTTTCACATGTGCCTTTTGTCATGTTGAGGTAGGCTCCTTCATTCCTAACTTTTGAAGTGTTTTTATAAAGAAAGAATGCTGTATATTTTTTGAATGTAATATTTTTACAAAATGAATAAAATTTTTTAAAAAATTAAAAAAAGAATGCAGTGTTTTGTCACACATCCTTTCTGCATCAACAGAGGTGATCATGTGTTTTTCTTTCAACCTGTTAATGCAAATTATTACATTGTTTGATTTTCTTACGTTGAAATATCATTGCATACATTTGAAACCCCCCCACCCCCCCCAAAAAAATGAACATTTTCCTCCTTGGCTTGGTGTGAGGGCTCAAGGTACATCAAGTGTGGAGAACACTGCCAGCACTGAACACTGCCTGTGTTTTCTTTTTTATTTTTGTAGATTTTTTACATTCTTTAAAGATACACAGTTCATACAAAATATTACATTAAAAAATACAGGAGGATCCCATATACCCCCCACCCCACCCCCACTTCTGTGATTATCATTTTCCTTAACTCCTCAGGCCCCTCAGACCCCCCGAGCTTCAGGCCAAGTGGCCCGCGCGACCTCTAATTGGGTCCCAGAGCCCGTTGTGAGGTCTCAGGTAGGGGAGGCCGGGTCCCCCTCAGTGGGTCCTGTGTGACCGGCGGGGGAGGCCGGGGTCCCCCTCAGTGGGTCCTGTGGCCGGCGGGGGAGGCCGGGGTCCCCCTCAGTGGGTCCTGTGGCCGGCGGGGGAGGCCGGGTCCCCCTCAGTGGGTCCTGTGGCCGGCGGGAAGCTCCCGGAACACGTCTCGAGCGGCGAGCGACGAGCGCCCGCTTTCAAGCTTCTCCTCAGCTCGCCCCACAGCTCCGCCTCCAGCCGGCCGCTCCTTCCCGCGCTCCGCCCGGCGCCTACTGAGGCTGCGCGGGCCCTGGGAGCGGACCCCGGAGACCCGCCACGCGCGTGCGCCCTCTGCTGGCGCCAACGCTCTCCGCAGCGCGCGTGCGCACAGTCAGGCCCCGCCCCCTCAGGCCGCCGGCGCGCGGGGCCGTCGGCCACGCTCCTCCCACCTCCCCCTGAGGAGGCGGGGCCGCCCCAGAAGCGCCATCGGGGAGGCGTGGCCACTGGAGGTCACGCCCCCTCCTCGTTCTTTTGAAGCCCGTCGACTCTCACCGCGGGCCAATGGCAGCGCGTTCTGGCCCTAGGGCCGGCCAATGGGAGGCGCCTCTCGGGCCGCTTCCGGCTCGGCGCCGCGCTCGCCCCTTCCGCAGGCCTCCGCGCAGCTGCCCGGGCGCGGGGGCGGGCGTCGCTGCGGTGACGCGCAGCTGGCCGGCAGCCAATGAGGGGCGGGCTTGGCGCTGACGGACGGGGCCGACGGCCAATGGCGAGGAGCTGGCCGCACTTCCCGTCGGGGCCAGAGTGTAATATGGCGAAGACCTACGATTACCTGTTCAAGCTGCTGCTGATCGGGGACTCGGGGGTGGGGAAGACCTGTGTCCTGTTCCGCTTCTCCGAGGACGCCTTCAACTCCACCTTCATCTCCACCATAGGTAACGGGGCCGGGGGGCGGCGAGGACCCCGGAGGCCCGGGCCGGGCGCGCCCCCCGCGGGGCTGGGGCTGCGGGCGGGGACGGCCGAGGGGCCCGACAGGGGCCGGGGGGCCTGGGGGGCCAAGGGCAGCCGTCTGCGCCGCCGGTCGGGCGCTTCCCGGGGGCCCGCGGGCCCATTTTGCAAATGGGGAAACTGAGGCCGCGACCCTCCGCCTTGGCGTCCAGGAGGGACTGGCCGGGGCTGGGGTCCCGGTGCCCGTCGTCCGTGCAGCAGCCCTGCAGGCCGTTCTTGGCGGGGAGAGGAGGTGGCATCTTGCAGGAGTGGAAACTGAGGCATGGCAAGGTGACCAGACGGCGACAGGTGGCCTCCTCGAGCCTTCATCCTGCGCCAGGCGCTTTCTGGGCATCCCCACGCCCTGCGCAGGATTCTGCGTCGCAGAAGAGTAATTGGCGGCCCCGGGGCGGAGAAGGGACTGGCCCGAGGTCACCCGGTCTGCAGGTGGCAGGGATAGGGCTGGAACGCAGGTGTGCCAGACTCCAATACCTGAGGCCTAGCCGTCGCAGGGACACGCCAGCACGCAGCTCCAAGGACAAACCCAGCTGTCCCACCTCGGAGCCAGGACCCCGACCCACACCCCCCACGGGTGACTTTTTCTCTAGAAGGGACAGCGAGAGGCATTCGGGAGCCTTTCCCTGCCCTGCCTTCCTTCCCATTTGGGGGCGGCGGCGTGGGTGGGTGACAGCCGCCCACCCTCGGGACCTGTCATCCTCCAGTCGATGTCAGATTAAAAAAAAAAACGCTCGGTGAGAAACTAGAAGCGGCCCCGCCACGGGCAGGGTGGACTTCCCTATTGCGCGGCCCAGGACACCGGTTGTCGCTTTGCAGAAGCGCTCTGCCCGCAGAGCCAGCCCACGCTGTGGTCGAGCCCAGCCCTGCCGTGCACCCAAGCGGAGCTGAGGGCTCTCTGCACCCCAGAAGCACCACTTCGGGGAAGGTCGACCCCCCGGCCGGATCGCCCACCGAGCGGAGTGGCCCGGGAGCCCCTGCGGCCTCTTCAGAGCTGGGGGTTGATTCTACATGAAGATAACTCAGAGGGGTGGCTTTGCTCTAGCCCTCTAAGCCGAGCCACTGGAACCCCACGGCAAGGATGCTCGCCCTGCCTTTATTCTCCTCCTGGAGCCTGTGCTTTGTAAATCAAGTCAGGTGCCAGGTATAAAGGAAGGCACCTTGGACCAGAAGCTGCCATAACTGACCTTGGAGGAGACCCTCCGCCTCTTCCAAATAAAGGGAGGGCTCTGACCTGGGCCAGTGCCTGGGAATTGAGGAGCTGAACGTCTCTCTGAACTAAGAGAGGCCACCTAGAGAAGCAGAAGGGCTCCTGTGGTGCCAGCGTCCCCGTGGGCACAGAAGAACCCTCTCCCCTCCTTCCCACCAAGGTCAGCGCTTGGGAAAGCTCCTGCCTCCCCTCCGTTCAGGAAGGGGCCTCAACTACCGGCCCCCTGTAGCTCGAGCTCAGCCCCTCGCCTTTCTAGCCTCAGGAACTTCTCGCTCATCCCGCGGGCCGGTGAGGTCAATTCTAGACTTGGGTCGCTCATTCGGTTTTGAAATCTTTGGCCGGAAAACCCCATCCAGCACTTTGAGGGCTCCGAGGAGGCAGCCCCGCAGGCGCAGGCGAGGACACGGCTCGGAAGGCAGAGGTGGGAGTCGAGCCCGGCCTTGCTCCCCAGACCCCCATTTTCTTCCCATCCCCGTCATGGCCTTGCCGCAGCGCTCTGTCTCCCCAGGAAAGCTGAACGCTGTTTCTTTGAAGTCACAACTCTTAATTCATACAGCTGGCGCCGCCTCCATAAACTTGGCGCGCTCACAAAACCTGGGAGAAGTAGAGAGCGGCGCGCTGCCATCGTGATTTCCTAGATGCCCGTCCAGCCCTGCCAGGAAGTGGAGAAAGTCGTCCGAAGAGCCCACAGCGGGCTCCCAAGCCCCGAAATCCGACTGCACACGGAGAGGCGGTTTGCAGCCTGGCACACGCCCGTACCCCTGGGTTTTCTCGATCGGTCCAGAAGTGAGCGGCTGTGCGCTTCCTGCCAAAGCCTCTTCCCATAAGCCCCATCGATCGCTCGTGGAGTGAACTTGGCCCCGTGGCTCCTGGAATCTGCTCCTGGCAGCTGAGCTCTGTCTCCCCACCGCCTCCTCGGACGCCCTTTCCTGCAGCCGCCTCGCCGCCGCCACCGGCCGTGGACCAGGCCGGGCGCAGCGGAGGGAAGCAGCAGGCGGCGGGGCCCGTGGCCCCGTGAGGCTCGACGGGCTAGAACCGACCCTGGCGCGGGGCACAGGCTGGGTCTGACTCTTCCCCCTCCACGGGCCCTTCCGGCGGGTTCCTCGTGGGTTCTCGGAGCAAAGAAACCAACGTATCAAGCCAGGGCCTTCTCAGAGGCCCAAAGAAAACAAGGCAGGCAAAGAGGACGGAGAGCGAGGGGGCCACACGGGTGGGGGGCTGTAGAAGGAAAGAATATTCCGGAAGAGGGACAACTAGGGACGCGAGCCCTGTGGCAGGCGCGTGCTCGGAAGGGCGAGGGCGCAGCCCGGGGGCGGGGGCACGGACCCCCTTCTGAGCGCAGGGGGCAGCTTTTGAAACAACCCACGCACCGGTCAGGCCGGCCTTTCCAAGCACGCAGCCCCAGGGGCCCTTCACGTGCACACGATCGTAGCGCGTTTCCATTTTGCCGCGGAGAAGCCCCCAACCCTTTAGCCGTCCCCTGTCCGGATCCCTCCGAGCAGCAACCCCGGCTCTGTGGGTTTCTCCACTGCTCACGTTTCATCTAAACGGGATGGGATGGCACGTGGCATCCGTCACCCAGCGTGGTGCCCCCGAGGCCCTGCCACGTCGTGGCGTGGGCCAGAGCCGCCCGCCTTTGCCCGGCTGCGTCACGTTCCAGCGGGACCCCGTCCGGGTTCTCCGTCCGTCCGCTGGTGGACGCCGGGAAGGTTTTGAGCAGGGGTGTGAGACGATGAGGCGTACTTTTTGGGGTGCGGAGCAGCGGGGGGCAGCGCTGGGAGCAGGGCAAGCAGCGAGGAGGCCGCCGGGCTCCCCCCGGCCAGAGGACGAGGAGAGGAGGCGGGCAGAGGCGTCGTGGTGCGGCCCCGGCCATCTTGGCGCACCGGGGACCCCGCGCTTGGCGGGCGGGCGGGGGGTGGCGGGCCCCGGGAGGAGGGCAAGGCCGGGGCCCCGGGGTTCCTGGGATCGGCCACCGGCTGTCCCACTTGCCAGCCTCGCCTGGAGCGTCCATCTGTCCCCGGGGACCCTGAGCTGCGCGGGTCGGCAAGGAAGAGACGCCAGCCCCCCGCCCGGGAAACGGGCCTCGGCCCAACGCCCGCCCTCCCTCTCCTTTCAGGAATCGACTTTAAAATCAGAACCATAGAGCTGGATGGCAAGAGGATCAAGCTGCAGATATGGTAAGCCCGCCGTCCCCTGCGCTCCCAGCCAGCACCCGCCCCGCTGCCCGGTTGCGGCCTTTGTCCCCAGGGCACGGTCCCAGGACCTGCCTCTTCAGAACTCCCGGCGGTCACACCCAACCCTGCCCCAGGCACGCCCCAACCCAGGCGTGCCCTGTCCCAGGCGTGCCCGGCGCCTTGCCCTGTCCCCCGCCCCTCACCGGTGCAGCAGCGCGCCCCCAGGGCCCCCGGTTCACCGGGAAGGCCGGGCCCCGTGGGCGTGCGGGGGCCTCACGCCCTGCGTCCACCGGACGCACGCGGAACCCGCGGCACGTGGAGCCGAGCCGAGGGGACAGGGCGCGTGGAGGCACGCGCCGGGGCCGGGAGCAGGGTGTGCGCCGCAGCGCCGGCCCTCCCCACCTGGCCGTGCCCTCGTGGGCCGACCTTGAACCCCGAGCGCGGCCGCGGCCGAGCCGCCCCGTCGGCCCTGCCACGCGGGTAGGGAGCCCCCCGCCGCCGCGCCCGTCCTCAGCCGTGGCCACCCCCCGCCGCCTCCCGACGGGCCGTGTCCCGCAGCCTCCGCCCGGGTCCAAAGTGGCACCGTGCAGGCGGGCGGCGGTTTCGTTTTCCTTTCCCGCACCCTCCCGACTTCCGAGCAAAGCCGGAACAGCTCTGCCCCGGAGCGGGAGCACGGCCGTGAAGGCGCCGGCTGCCCTCGTTTCCATCGTCGCCCACTCGGGGTCCTGGGAGCTCAGCCCGCCACTGGAGCGGGGCGCGTGGGGTCCCTGGCATGCAGGGAGGGCGCTGGCTGCGCTGCGGGGGCATCCACGCCCGCAGAGGGTCCCAGGAGGGGCCGCGCGTGTACCCGCCGCTGCCCGGCCTCAGCCCCGCGGGCTTCGCTCCCCGCCAGCACAGAGGCTGACCCAAGACGGCGCGCGTCCGGCACCCCCCAAGCCGCCCGCGCCCGCCCACGCTGGCAAGTCCCAGCACCGGGGGCTCGTGTTCCCTTCCCGCTCCCGTAGCCCTGGCTTTTCACAAATATCACCGTCCAACTTCCCCTTCCCGGTGACCCCGGGCGCTGCGGGCAGTTCCCAGCGGCAGAGCTGCAGAAGACGAGACGCTGCGAGGGCCAGTGTTGTGTGCCGCCCCGCTTCATGCCCGCAGGGTGGGCCCCAGGGCAGGGCGCCTGGGGCAGGCCTCGCCCCCCAGGGCAGGGGCGGCTCCTCCGGCCTCGTCCCCCAGGGCAGGGGCAGCTCCTGGGCCTCGTCCTCTGGGGCAGGCGCGGCTAGGCCAGGCCTCGTCCTCTGGGGCAGGGGTGGCTCCTCCGGCCTCTCCCCCATGTCAGGGGCGGCTCCTCGGGCCTTGTCCCCCAGGGCAGGGGCGGCTCCTGGGCCTCGTCCTCCAAGACAGGGGCAGCTCCTCTGGCCTCATCCTCCAGCCTCGTCCTCTGGGGCAGGGGCGGCTCCTCTGGCCTCGTCCCCCAGGGCAGGGGCGGCTCCTCCAGCCTCGTCCTCCAGGGCAGGGGCAGCTCCTCTGGCCTCATCCTCCAGGGCAGGGGCGGCTCCTCTGGCCTCATCCACCAGGCAGGGGTGGCTCCTCCGGCCTCGTCCCCCAGGGCAGGGGCTCAGGCCTCATCCTCCAGGGCAGGGGCAGCTCCCCAGGCCTCGTCCTCCAGGCAGGGGTGGCTGGGCCAGGCCTCGTCCTTCAGGCAGGGGCAGCTCCCCAGGCCTCATTCCCCAGGGCAGGGGCGGCTCCTCCGGCCTCGTCCCCCAGAGCAGGGGCAGCTCCTGGGCCTCGTCCTCCAAGGCAGGGGCAGCTAGGCCAGGCCTCATCCTCTGGGGCAGGGGCGGCTCCTCCGGCCTCTCCCCCACGGCAGGGGCGGCTCCTGGGCCTCGTCCTCCGGGGCAGGGGCGGCTCCTCTGGCCTCATCCTCCAGGGCAGGGGCGGCTTGGCCAGGCCTCGTCCTCTGGGGCAGGGGTGGCTCCTCCAGCCTCTCGCCCATGGCAGGGGCGGCTCCCCGGGCCTCGTCCCCCAGGGCAGGGTGGGGTGAGGCCCGTGGGCACCAGGCAGCACCGCCCAGCACCGCCCGCCCTCCTGCGCTGGCCCCCACGCTGCGTCTCACCCGCCCCTTCTCGCGCACAGGGACACGGCCGGGCAGGAGCGCTTTCGGACCATCACGACGGCCTACTACCGGGGCGCCATGGTAAGAGCCACCGCCCCCCCTGGGGGCCGCGCCCCCTTGCGCTGTGAGCCCCCGCGTCTCAGCAGGAGGGGCGGGCCTCAGCAGCTCTCCCAAGCGAGGCCACTAGCACAGAGGGCGTCGTGCAGCCAGGAATTCAGGGCACCGGGCGTGCGAGGGGTAGCCGCATCCTCCCACCTCCAGCTCCGGCCGCCCCGGCCATTCTCCAGCCCCCATCCTTGAGCCGCGTGGGCGCTCGTCCCCCGCCGGGCTGTCGGTGCCATGCGGGGCTGGGAGCGTCTGGCTGTGTGGCCTCAGGCAGGCCCCGTCCCTCTCTGGGTGTCCCCACCGCCAGCCAGGTGCCTGGTGGCCCCTGCGAGGGTCCCGTGCTGCAGACCCTCCTGCGCCCACAGAGGCTCTCAAGGGCAGGCCCGGGGTTGGGCACCTGGGGCCCAGCCCAGGCTGGAAGCTCTGAGCCTCAGTTTCCCTCCTACGAGGCTGGGCCACGGGCCGTCCCCCGCAGGGCGGCCGTCAGGATGGGGGGACGCGGGGTCGGGCTCACGGCACAGCGGTGGCTGCGGTGGGCCCGGCCACCCCAGGCACTCACATGAAGGCTGGGAAACCGCGGGGCCTCGGCGCAGCCCAGGCCTGAGCCCAGAGCCCATCTCACCCAGGTGGGGTTGCCAGGGGCCACGTGGGGGGCGGGCCACACAGGGCTCCCAGCTGGCCATGCCACTCGTTTGCCCGTATGCCCGTGGGCAGGGGGCCGAGTCCCCAACTCCCAGGGCCTGCGCGGGCCCAGTGAGCCTCCCCCAGGTGCCTGGTGCACACGGCAGGTGCTCAGCAGGTGCTCAGCAGTCACACACAGCAGGCGCACACAGCAGGCGCTCAGGGCAGGCACACAGTAGGCGCACACAGCAGGTGCTCAGCAGGCGCTCAGCAGTCACACACAGCAGGCGCACACAGCAGGCGCTCAGGGCAGGCGCACACGGCAAGTGCTCAGAAAGCGCACACAGCAGGTGCTCAGCAGGCACTCAGCAGTCACACATGGCAGGCACAGCAGGCACACAGCAGGCGCTCAGAGCAGGCACACACGGCAGGCACACAGCAGGTGCTCAGGGCAGGAGCACATAGTAGGCACTCAGGGCAGGCGCACGCAGCAGGCGCACAGGCGCTCAGGGCAGGCACACAGCATACACACACAGCAAGCGGTCAGGGTAGGAGCACATAGTAGGCACTCGGCGGGCGCACACAGCAGGTGCTCAGGGCAGGCCCACAGCAGGCGCTGAGGGCAGGTGCACATGGTAGGCACACAGCAGGCACTCAGGGCAGGTGCACACAGGCACTTAGAGCAAGCACACAGCTGGCGCACAACATCAGACACTTAGGGCGGCGCTCAGGGCAGGCACACACAGCAGGCACACAGCAGGCGCTCAGGGCAGGTGCACACAGCAGGTGCTCAGGGCAGGTGTACCTAGTAGGCATACAGCAGACACTCGGCAGGTGCACACAACAGGCACTCAGTGCAGGTGCACACAGCAGGTGCCCAGATCAGGAGCACACAGCAGGCACATATGGCAGACGCCTACGTTAAGTGCATAGTACAGGTACATACAGCAGGCACACGGCAGCCACTCAGGGCAAGCACATACAGTAGGTGCTCAGGGCAGGTGTGCATAGCAGGTGCCCAGATCAGGAGCACACAGTAGGCATGTATAGAAGGAGCACGCAGTAGGTGCTCAGGGCAGGTGCACACAGTAGGCCCACAAAACAGGTCCTCAGAGCAGGTGCTAAGAGCTGGAGCACATGGTAGGTGCACACAGCAGGCGCTCAGGGCAGGCACTTAGAGCAGGCGCACACTGCAGGCACACAGCAGGCACTCAGGGCAGGCACTTAGGGCAGGTAGGTGCACACTGCAGGCACCCAGGGCAGGCACTTAGAGCAGGCGCACACTGCAGGTGCACACAGCAGGCGCTCAGGCAGGCACTTAGGGCAGGCACACACAGCAGGCGCTCAGGGCAGGCGCACGCAGCAGGCGCTCAGGGCAGGCGCACGCAGCAGGCGCTCAGGGCAGGCACTTAGAGCAGGCGCACACAGCAGGCGCTCAGGGCAGGCGCACGCAGCAGGCGCTCAGGGCAGGCACTTAGGGCAGGCGCATGCAGCAGGCGCTCAGGGCAGGCACTTAGAGCAGGCGCACACAGCAGGCACTTAGGGCGCACACTGCAGGCACACAGCAGGCGCTCAGGGCAGGCACTTAGGGCAGGCGCACGCAGCAGGCGCTCAGGACAGGCACTTAGGGCAGGCGCGCAGGGCAGGCGCACACAGCAGGCGCTCAGGGCAGGCGCACGCAGCAGGCGCGCAGGGCAGGCACTTAGGGCAGGTGCACACAGCAGGCGCTCAGGCTCAGGGCAGGCACTTAGGGCAGGCGCACACAGCAGGCGCTCAGGCAGGCACTTAGAGCAGGCGCACACTGCAGGCACACAGCAGGCGCTCAGGCAGGCACTTAGGGCGGTTGCACACAGCAGGCGCTCAGGCAGGCACTTAGGGCGGTTGCACACAGCAGGCGCTCAGGCAGGCACTTAGGGCGGTTGCACACAGCAGGCGCTCAGGCAGGCACTTAGGGCGGTTGCACACAGCAGGCGCTCAGGCAGGCACTTAGGGCGGTTGCACGCAGCAGGCGCGCAGGGCAGGCACTTAGGGCAGGCGCTCAGGCAGGCACTTAGGGCGGTTGCACACAGCAGGCGCTCAGGCAGGCACTTAGGGCGGTTGCACACAGCAGGCGCTCAGGCAGGCACTTAGGGCAGGCGCACACAGCAGGCGCTCAGGCAGGCACTTAGGGCGGTTGCACACAGCAGGCGCTCAGGCAGGCACTTAGGGCGGTTGCACACTGCAGGCGCTCAGGCAGGCACTTAGAGCAGGCGCACACAGCAGGCGCTCAGGCAGGCACTTAGGGCAGGCGCACACAGCAGGCGCTCAGGCAGGCACTTAGGGCGGTTGCACACAGCAGGCGCTCAGGCAGGCACTTAGGGCGGTTGCACACAGCAGGCGCTCAGGCAGGCACTTAGGGCGGTTGCACACAGCAGGCGCTCAGGCAGGCACTTAGGGCGGTTGCACACAGCAGGCGCTCAGGCAGGCACTTAGGGCGGTTGCACACAGCAGGCGCTCAGGCAGGCACTTAGGGCGGTTGCACACAGCAGGCGCGCAGGGCAGGCCCGGCGAGGTCGGGGAGAGGCGGCCGGTGCGGTGGGCGCGGGCGGGAGGCGGGTCCCCTGGGCAGGCCCCGGAGCTGGGGGCGGGCTCCTAGGCGGCGGGCGCGCCCCCGACGGCGCGGCCCAGAGCGCGTGTCCCCCAGGGCATCATGCTGGTGTACGACATCACCAACGAGAAGTCCTTCGACAACATCCGCAACTGGATCCGCAACATCGAGGAGGTGAGGCCCCCGGGGCGCGGCGCGGCGGGGCGGGGCGGGACCCAGCCCGGGCGCGGAGCTCCGGTCCCCCGAGCGCCCGCGCCCCCCCGGCGCCCGGCTCCAGCACCCCCGCGCCGAGCTCAGCACCCCCCCGCGCCCAGCTCCAGCACCCCCCCGCGCGCCCGCGCCCCCCGGCGCCCAGCTCAGCACCCCCCCGCGCCCAGCTCCAGCACCCCCCCCCCCGCGCCCAGCTCCAGCACCCCCCCCCCCCGCGCCCAGCTCCAGCACCCCCCCCCGCACCCAGCTCCAGCACCCCCCCACGCCCAGCTCCAGCACCCCCCCCCGCGCCCAGCTCCAGCAACCCCCCGCGCGCCCGCGCCCCCCCGCGCCCAGCTCCAGCACCCCCCCGGCGCCCGCGCCCCCCCCCCCGTGCCCAGCTCCAGCACCGCCCCGCCCAGCTCCAGCACCCCCCGGGTGCCCGCGCCCCCCCCCCCCCGCGCCCAGCTCCAGCACCGCCCAGCCCAGCTCCAGCACCCCCCCGCGCCCAGCTCAGCACCCCCCCGCGCCCAGCTCCAGCACCCCCGCGCCCAGCTCCAGCACCCCCCCGCGCGCCCGCGCCCCCCCGCGCCCAGCTCCAGCACCCCCCCGGCGCCCGCGCCCCCCCCCCGTGCCCAGCTCCAGCACCGCCCCGCCCAGCTCCAGCACCCCCCGGGTGCCCGCGCCCCCCCCCCCCCCGCGCCCAGCTCCAGCACCGCCCAGCCCAGCTCCAGCACCCCCCCGCGCCCAGCTCAGCACCCCCCCGCGCCCAGCTCCAGCACCCCCGCGCCCAGCTCCAGCACCCCCCCACGCCCAGCTTCAGCACCCCCGCGCGCCCAGCTCCAGCACCCCCGCGCCCAGCTCCAGCACCCCCCCACGCCCAGCTCCAGCACCCCCGCGCACCCAGCTCCAGTACCCCGCGTGCCTGTGCCCCCCACCCTGGGCTCCGTCGGCTCGTGCCCTCTCTGAACTTCCAGTCCCTTCTGGAGACAGAGGATTCCGGAACGCCGCGCCCTCGGGTCTGGAGGGGAAGGCGCGCCGGGCGTACTTTGGGCTCCGGCAGAGCGGGGCGCGAGCCGGGGGGCCACCCCTGCCCGCGGGCGGGTGGGGTCCAGAGCTGGGAGAGGCTGGACAGGCGGCCGCGCGCCCCGCGCCCTGGGCCGGGCCGCCACCCCTGCAGCCACGCGCTAGCACAGGAGCCGTCGGGGAGCCGGGGCCACCGAGAGCCCAGGCAGCGGGCAGAGGTCCCCAACAGGCCAGGCCCGGCGGGCGCGGTCCACAGAGACGTGCCAGCGGGCGGAACGTTCCAGAAGGCACGCTCCAGGCAGGGCCCCAGCAGGGCCCCGGCCGTGCGGCCTGACCCGCCCGCCCCCTCCCCGCAGCACGCCTCGGCCGACGTCGAGAAGATGATCCTGGGGAACAAGTGCGACGTCAACGACAAAAGACAAGTGTCCAAGGAGCGGGGCGAGAAGGTGGGCGCCGCGCAGCCGGGGTGCCACGGCGAGGCCCCGAGGCCGGGCGGGCTGGCGCGGGTGCTGGTGTCCCCGGGAGCGCCCCCTGCCTGAGCCCCCGGGGTGTCTGCGCGGCGTCCAGCCCCCACGGGCCCGGGGCTGACGTGCGCCTCCCGCCCTCGCAGCTGGCCCTGGACTACGGGATCAAGTTCATGGAGACCAGCGCCAAGGCCAACATCAACGTGGAGAACGTGAGCCGGGGCCCCGGGGGGCGCAGGCGGGGAAACCGAGGCCGCGAGGCCCGGGGGCCTGCCCCGGGGCGAGGCCGGCCCAGCCCCGCCCAGACCCTTGCTGACGGTCAGTGACGGGCGAGGCTGGGCGAGGCGTCTGCCACCCACCCCCCTGCCCGGGCCTCGCCTGCCCCTCGCCACCCCGGCCGCCCGTGCCGCGCCCGCTTCCAAGCCTTCAGGACTCCTCTTCAGCCGTCAGGGCCCAAGCCAAATGGCCCCCGCCCCCAAGGGCGCCTCCGTCACCCCCGGCCCCCGAGCCAGCCCCCGCGGCAGAGCTCCGTTCCCCGTCACGGGGTTATCCGTTGGGGTCCTGCCCCAGCCGCCAAACCAGAAGCCCCCGAGGCTGATCCACACCCCCAGGCGCGGCGCCGGGGCCAGGCGTGGGCTTTGTAAGCCGACAGAGCGGAGGGGGCTGCGTGGGGGCGGGGCCGCCGTGCCACACCGCGCCCCGGCGCCCGCCCGGCCAGCCCCCCCGGCCCTCACCTCTGACCCGGGCCGTCGGGAGGGTGGGGCGGCCGCCCGGTAGCCCCCAGTGCCGGCGGCGCCCGGGGGTCCCCGGGGTCCTTAGCGGCCGCGCAGGGCTCGGGAGGCAGCACCCGGGGGTCCCCGGTGCCCCCAGGCGCCCACGCAGGGCTCAGGAGGCAGCACCCGGGGGTCCCCGGTGCCCCCAGGCGCCCACGCAGGGCTCGGGAGGCAGCACCCGGGGGTCCCCGGTGCCCCCAGGCGCCCACGCAGGGCTCGGGAGGCAGCACCCGGGGGTCCCCGGTGCCCCCAGGCGCCCACGCAGGGCTCGGGAGGCAGCACCCGGGGGTCCCCGGTGCCCCCAGGCGCCCGCGCAGGGCAGGTTGACGCTGGGGGCGGGCTCCGGGGCCCGAGCTCGGCCCCCCCACGCCCCAGCCCCGCCCGCCCCCGCCGCTCACCACCCGCTTGTCCCTTCAGGCGTTTTTCACGCTCGCGAGGGACATCAAAGCGAAAATGGACAAAAAACTGGTGAGTGCGCGACTCCCGGGGCCTGCCGGGGGCGGCCAGGGCGCCAGGGCCTCCGGGGAGGGCGCGCGCGCGGGAAAAGGGGGTGGCAGGAGCGCAGCGATGCAGAGGGGCGAACGGGCAGACGGCCCGGGAGCTCAGCAATGGCTGGAGGGACGGGTGGCCCCAGGAGAACGGAGACGGACGGACAAATGGACGGGGCTGGGGAGCACAAGGACAGACAGGCCCCGGGAGCGCGGCGACGGATGGACAGACACGCGGACCCAGAGCACAGCAACAGACAGACGGACTCCGTGAGCACAGCCATACACAGACAGATGGGTCCCGGGAGCACAGCGGCAGACAGACAGACAGACGGAGGGGCCCCAGGAGCACGGCCACAGACAGACAGACAGGCCCCGAGAGCGCAGTGACAGGCAGACGGGCCGACAGCCTGCGGGGCCGGCGAGCAGGAGGCCCTCCCAGCGTCAGCGCCGCGCCCGGGGCTCTGCTCTCCCGCGCAGTCAGCGCCCGGCGGGGTGGGAGAGCGCAGGTGGCCGAGCGCCCTGTCCCCCGCCCGCCCCCGTGCCGCCGCGGGGAGCCGCTGCTGGCGCCTCGTCGCGCACGGAGGGCGGCGGCACGAGGGTCTGCGCGGGGGCGCCCGGGCCTGCCGGGGGCGCGGTCCCTGCGCCCGCGGTCAGTTGGTGTGGGACAGAAGGGCCCCCCGCCCCGGAGACGCGCACGCCCCGGCCCCTTCTCGGGCGGTGAACCCACGGGGCGGGAGGTCGCCGGCGGACGGGCGCGTGGACGGGCGCGGGGGGCGGGAGGGGCGGCGCTGACCCGGCCCCCCGTCACGCAGGAAGGCAACAGCCCGCAGGGCAGCAGCCAGGGCGTCAGGATCACGCAGGACCAGCCCAAGAGGAGCTTCTTCCGCTGCGCGCTCCTGTGAGCGCGCCCCTCGCCCGCCGGGGCCGCCGCGCCCCCGAGCCGAACTGTCCACTTCCGTCGCCCTCGGCCCCCTCGCCCCCGGAGACGGAATAAGTTAAGAACCTGCTCTTTCCCCCGGGCGCCCCCCGGAAGCCCGCCCGCCCCCGCGGGGGGTCCAGGGGCCCCGGGGCCACAGCTGCCTTAGGCCGAGGCGCCGGACGCGCGGCGCCGGCCTCCCCCGTCCCCAGCCCCCCCTTCCGAACCAGACCAAAGGGAAGCCCGCGGCCAGGGCCCCCGCGCCACGGCCGGGAGGGGGGCGGCCGGCCCCCACCTTGCACCACAGTGGCCTCCCCTCCCCGGCCTCCCCCCCCGGCGCCGCCCAGGGACCCCGCCCCCGGCTCCCCGCGGCAGAGCCGGGCCCGGGACCAAGCGCGCGGCGCGGACCCCGGGGCGCCGTCCCGGGCGCGGGACCCGAAACCAGCCCACCAGCAATAGCCCCCGCCCCCGGGCTCTCCAACCGCTCTGTTTACATCTGTCGATGCACTTAAGGGACTCAACGGATTAAAGCTCATTTCAAAGCCCCCGCCTCCCGCGCCCCCTTTCTCCCGGGGGGGGGGGGGGGGCGGGGCGCGGCGGGGATCGACCAAGGCCGGGGGTGGCCTCCAAGCCACGGCGGCCTCACGGGCAGGAGAACCTCCGGGAGCAAGGTGCCCGGCCCCGCCCGGCTCTGCGCCCTCCGCTGGAAACGGGGCGCCCACCCCAGCGCCGCTGACGACCCCGCCTGCGTCCCGCCACGCCCCAGGGCTCCTCCCGGGGTCCCTGATGACGGCCACGCCACGCGCGGCGCGCCCCTCCCAGAGCTGGCACCCCTACCCCCGGGCACCCAGGCCGGCTCCCGCGGGGACCCCCCGGCCTCGGCGATCCCCCAGAGCCCCAGCCCAGCGGGGGCCGCAGGACGCATGCGACCCCCCCGGCAGGGACGCAAAACACCGTCAGCCCCCGGCCCACTCCTGAGCCCCGGGGCCCCCTGCTTTTCCCCCCGGCTGCCTCAGCCCTGATCGGCCAGCCTAAGGCGCCGGGGGACGCGCCTCGGCCCCGCCATCCTACTGCCAGGGCTCCCCAAAGAAAGACATCAGGGACGCGGACGTGGCCCAGTGGTCAGGGCGTCCGCCTACCACACGGGAGGTCCAGGGTTCAAACCCCGGGCCTCCTTGACCCGTGTGCAGCTGGCCCATGCGCAGTGCTGATGCGTGCAAGGAGTGCCCTGCCACGCAGGGGTGTCCCCGCGTAGGGGAGCCCCACGCGCAAGGAGTGCGCCCGGTAAGGAGAGCCGCCCAGCGTGGATTTAGTAGCAGGTGTCGGTAACACCGATTCTAGAAACTAAGCTCCAGGGTATTTCCTGCCATCCATACTCTCTACACCGTCACCTCATCGTCGTCGTCAGTGCCTCCTGCCCCAGGGCCTCACCTCTGTCTCACACATCGTGTCCCTAGCAGGGCACTAGAAATAGCACGTGGCTTGGACATTTGCCCCAAACGTCCACCCAGTTACCCCCGACCAAGTCGGCGGGAATTTCTGAATTCAGTCCCACCTTATATCCCACTTCTTGCTCGGTCACCAATTTTTCTCTTTTGTTTTTTTCAGTCCGTTTTCTTGAGACATATTAATAAAGCATACAAGCCAGCCGAAGTGTCCAGTCGGCGGTATCTTGTGCCATCCATCACTTCCATCGTTACTAGAGCATTTTCATTATTCCAGTATAATAGCAATTGCCAGCAGACAACAAAACAGCTTTACCCCTTTAATGCCCCTTCTCAGTACTCCTAGGCTTCTTTTTTCAGCAGTTTTATTGAGATACATCCACATACCGCACACTCCATCCCAAGTGTCCCATCAGTGGCTTTTGTGATAATCCCAGTGTTGTGCGAAAAAGATGAGAACAACTCATTACTCCAAAAAGAAAAACCCCACACCCCTGCACAGGCCTTCCCCAGCCTTCCAGAACCACGAGTCTAATGCTCTCTCTAGACATGGATTTATATTTACATTTTGTATAAATGGAATCATACACTAGGTACCACTTTGTGTCTGATTTCTTTCACTTAGCATAACGGGCCGTTGTGGGTTTTTTTGCCTGATATTATCATCCTGTAACATCAACGCACGGAACATTTGTTCAGTGTCCAAGAAAAGCAGTCTTCACTCACCGATTCTTCTGGTGTCTGCAGGCTTTGATGGGGCGGTGGGCAGGGACCTGGCTCCCGGCCTTTTGTCCCCTCAGACTAAGATGACACCTTGGCTTGTTTCGTCCTTTTTTTTTTTTTTTGGCAAAGCTCTAGAAATATTTCACGTGCCAGAGTCTGCCCGTTTAAAGTACAAGGCACCAGTGTGCCGTATAGCCTCTCCTGGTTATTCAAAGACCCTGTATTGGCAAATTTGCCTACTCGCTGAAGTTTATTTGCACCCCCAAAATTGATGCTCGTGGCACCTGCACAGCCATTTACAGACAAGCACAGAGCGGTGGAAAATGTAAGTTCAACCCCAGCTGAGTCCAAAGGAGGCGACGCTCAGCCTTCTTACCTCTGCTCTCATACTGAAAACAAAGTGTCCTACTCCTGCTCTATTCGGTGCCACGATTTCCACATTTTTGTGCCATTTCTTGGCAGTTTGTTTGAAAACAGCCCCCTGGACACAGTGCCGAAGCACCTTCGAGGATTCTTAAGCACAAAAAGGCTGCGAGGCGCCGTACGGAGAAAACGCGTGCCTTAGCTCAGCGTCCAGGTGTGCGTTCCAGTGCCGCTGGCCGTGAGCTCCCTGTGGATGAGGCCACAATACGCATTATAGTGGGTGTCTGTGAACAGAAACACACACAAGGTGATGGATCGTTCGGTTGACAAAAATGGGACCAGAGGCTGGCAAGAGCCTCATCCCGTATTTCCCCGCAAAAGTATTTGCTGATCCGGTGTTTGCGGCAACTTTGTACAACATCCATACAGCCGGCGCCGGGACTCAGTTACATAAAGACTTGTGCAATCACCACCACGGGCTGCTTTATTTTTTTAATTTTTTTTTTTAAAGATACTTAAATTACATAACTGTTACATTAAAAGTGTAGGAGATTCCCATACGCCCCACTCCCAACCCCTCCTGCTTTCCCACATTAACCACATACTTGGTACATTCGTTACAATTTTGGAGACGGCCACTAAGTGTGGATTACAGTCTACATTGTAGTTTACACTCTCTCCCACCCGATTTTGCAAGTTACGACAAGATAATGGACTGTATCTGTCATTGCAATGTCATTCAGGACAATTCCAATGCCCCCGAAATGCCCCTGTATTACACCTATTTTTCCCTCTCCCTACCCTCAGGATCTCTGCAGGCCACTGCCTCCGTATCATTGATTAAAGTTCTTGCATTGCTAGAATCACAATAAGTCTATAGTAGAATAACCATAAGTCTGTTCTAGCCCATTGCCCATTCCCCCGTCCTGAGGATTCTGGGATGGTGAGGCCCACTCCACCTCTAAGTGAGAGGGGGCTGTGATCCCACAGGGCAGATGGATGGAGCGATCTTGCTTGCGGTTGTACACTCTCTGTTCCATGCGATGGTTGTTGCCCCTCATCACCTCCTTGTTGGTTGTCCTGGGTGAGTCCAATGACCTGGAGAGGAGGTGTTGCAGCTCTGTTGAGATTCAGGGCCCAGCTGGCCCATGGATGGACCGAAGATTTAAGTCTCCTGGACGTCCACCTACCAACTCTAGTACGAACCATGGGTTCAGATAGAAGGGGCAGAAGAGCCCTGTGGAGGGAAACCACTACTGAGTCACACAGTCACACAATTGCCCCCGTGACCTCCCAGCCCTGGGACCCATTAATCTACCATCTCTACCTACAAATGGCCTCGTGCCAGAGCTGTCCCTTTGTGTCTCGCTTCTTTGACTCAGCATAATGTTTTCAAGGCTCACCCATGTCACCTGAGCCAGAAAGCCATTCCTTGTCACGGCTGCGTAATATTCCACAGCCAGGTGGCGTATTGTGTATACATTTGTCAGCCGTTGGACGTCTAGGTTGCCACGATGTTTGGGTCCGCTGGGCTGCCAGGATGCAGTTTACCAGAAATGGGGTGGCTCGTACAGTGGGAATTTATTGGAGTACAAGTTGACGGTTCCGAGGCCGAGAAAAATGTCCACACTGAGGCACCATCAGGCAAGGCTCTCTCCCTGGAAGACTGGCCGCCGGTGAGCCTGGACGCCTCTGCCCTGGGGCAAGGCACACAGAGGCGTCTGGTGGGCTCTCCCCCCCGGGTCGCATCGCCTCCAACGTCTTGCTTCCGCGGCTCCTCTCTCCTGTGTGGCTCTCGCTAGTCCCATTTATAAAGGACTCAGTAGGAAGATCAGGACCTGCCCTGGGCCACGCCTTCAAAGCAGCAGCCTCATCCCAAGGTCCCCCACCATAGGGCCACACCCCGAGGAGTGGTTTTCTGGGGTACAGTCTCAAACTGTTCCAGACCCCCCCACCCCCAAGTTGCTTCCTCGGCCGTGGCCGTCCCCTCTTTCACCTGCCCTTCCCGCACGTGAGCCGTGTACCTTGCCCATCTCCCCACGGATGTGGGCTTGAGCGGGGCAGGGACCGCGTCCATCTGGGCTTCTCCTTCGTCCCCGGCATCTGATGTGGTGCTCGGCACACAGGGGGCTCGGCCAGTGTTTGTGGAGTGGATGGATGGATGGTGGATGGATGGGTAGACGAATGGATGAATGGATGGATGGATTGATGAATGAATGGGTGGATGGGTGATGGCTGGATGGATGAATGGATGGATGGATGAATAGATAATGGATGGGTGGATAGTGGATGGACGGTATATGGATGGATGGTGGGTGGATGAATAGATAATGAATAGATGGATGGATGGTGGATGGATGGATGGATGGATGAATGAATTGATGGATGCATGCATGCATGGATAGATGGTGGATTGATGGTGGATGGATGGTGTATGGATGGATGGACAGATGGATGGTGGATGGATAGATGGATGGGTGGATGGATGAATTGATGGATGCATGCATGCATGGATGGATGGTGGATGGGTGGATGGTGGATGGATGAATGGTGGATGGATGGATGAATGGATGGATGGTGGATGGATGGATGAATGGATGGATGGTGGATGGATGGATGGTGGATGGATGGTGGATGGATGGATGGACAGATGGATGGATGAATGGTGGATGAATGGATGGATGAATGGATGGATGCATGGATGAATTGAAGGATGGATGGATGGATGGTGGATGGATGGATGGATGCATGCATGCATGGATGGATGGTGGATGGGTGGATGGTGGATGGTGGATGGTGGATGGATGAATGGTGGATGGATGGATGAATGGATGGATAGTGGATGGATGGATGAATGGATGGATGGTGGATGGATGGATGGTGGATGGATGGTGGATGGATGGACAGATGGATGGATGAATGGTGGATGGATGGATGGATGACTGGATGGATGCATGGATGAATTGAAGGATGGATGGATGGATGGTGGATGGATGGATGGGTGGGTGGATGGTGGATGGATGGATAGATGGATGGGTGGATAGATGTATGAACAGATTGATGGATGGATGGTGGATGGGTGAATAAATGGATGAATGGATGGATGGATGGACAGATGCCTGGATGATGGATGGATGATGGCTGGCTGGCTAAATGGATGGATAGATGAATGGATGGATGGATGACTAGATGGATGAATAGATGAATGGATGGATGATGGATGGATGGATGGATGGATGGATGGATGGATGGTGGATGGATGGATGATGGATGGATGGATGGATAGATGGGGGTGGATGGATGGACAGATGATGGATGGACAGATGGATGGATGATGGATGGACGGATGGATGGATGATGGACGGATGGATGGATGATGGACGGATGGATGGATGATGGATGAAAGCATCGTAAGACATCCCTACGCCCCACACCTGCAGCCCCAGCCTGTCCCAGGATGGGGACCCCATCATGCCACCAGCCCTGGGGGCAACCCCACGTGGAGCCATGACCCCCACCACCAGCTGAGGCCCCCGGGGAGAGCCCGACCCTGTCAGATCCCACCTGCCCCCCCAGGGACCGGCTGGTGTTGGAGGATGCCCCCCCCCCCCCGCTAGGGGAGCTTCCTTCCTCTTGGGACCACGTGTCTGTTCTCAGGCCTCAGGACGGGGGTCCCCAAGGCGGAACGAGGGGAGGACATTTTGGGGAGACCACACCCCCCAGGCAGGGAGCATGCTGGGGTCTCCAGGGAGTCATGCAAACGAGACCCCCGTCTCTTGGGCACTTCTGGGCCCCGCCCTCATCGGAGTTCACCCCTCACCACCCAGGCTGGGATCAGAGAGGCCAAGGGGATCACTCGGGGCCACACAGCCCAGGCCAGGGTCTCCTGCCCGGCCTTCCTCGACCCCCAGGCCCCCCAACCCGAGGAGCAGGGGTGGGGTACCCCGCTGCACGGCGGGCGGGGGGCAGGGGGGCACCATCCAGCCCAGCTCGGCTCTCCGGAAGGCTCCCAGCCCAGCCGAGAGGAAGTGGGCCGTTTCTGCCCCCAGGGCCGGGGAGGAAGTGGTTTTCTGCCCATGTGCTCTGCGGGCAGGTTTTGAGAGGGGGGCGGTGCACCGCGGGCCCCAGACCTCCGTAGGGCCCCCAAAAAGTTTATTTCTGAACCAGAAAGGGAAAAGGGCAAGCGCCCTATTCACGAACAGCTCTTAGTTTATTTTTTTCCTTTTTATTTTTGAATTTTTATTCTTTTAAGATCCATTTTAAAAAATGGACCTTTTTTTAAAGGTACGTAGATCACAAAAAATGTTACCTTAAAAAATGTGGGAGGTTCCCACATACCCCACCCCCCACTCCTCCCACACCAACCCCCTCCTTCATCATCGTGGCACATTCATTGCATTTGGTGAATGCATTTTGGAACCGGGCTGCCCCGCGTGGATGAGAAGCTTGAAGCGGGTGTCAGGGTGTCCTTTGGAAAGTTTAGTTTGTGTCCAGAGGGAAGCATCACAAGGGTCCGAGTGGGCCAGACTTGCTCTGCCTCGTGCACGTGCCCTTCTGGCGAACTCCTATCTGCCCCGGGAAGCCCTTTCCTCTTGATCCCTCAGGCCCCCTCTGGACACACTGTAGCGTCCCAGCCCCACCCCGCCCCCTTCCTGCCAGGTCATCGTGAAGCCTCAGGGCCCCCCGGATTATGAACTCCGGGAGGGGGGGGACCCGGGCCCGTCTCAGGGATCCCCCGCCGCCTCGTGGCGCCCCCAGGATCCGGTCAACAGCAGGGGCTCCACGAAAGGTGCCGATGACCGGTGGGGGCAGGCGGCCCCCCACCCGCCGCTCCGCGGGCCTCGGCAGACCTGCGAGTCGGGTGCCCCCCACCCCATCCCAGGCAGGCAGGAGGGGGAACCAGAGCCGCCAGGGGCGGCCGGCCCCGCCCTGCTGACGTGCCGAGGCTGAATCGAAACGTGGTCTCCTGCAGGCACCGGGGACGGCCCGAGCGAGGTACGTGCCAAGTTTGGGGGTGAGGGGTGCAGCCTGGACCCCTCCCTCGGGCACTTGCCCACCCCGAGGGGCTCCAGCCCCGGCGGGGCCCTGAAGAAGGAAGAGCACGGGGCCCCGGTGGACCACAAGCGGGGACCCCAGCTGGCGGGGCAGGCGGGGGCACTGCTTCGCCGAGGAGGGAGAGTCGGGAAATGGAGCGGGAGCAGGGAAAGGCGCTGCCGGCCGGGGGGGAATGGCATGCACGAAGGCGTGGCCAGCTGTGACGTCCACGGGGTGGCCCGTGGGGGGACGCGGACACGAGGGGGAAGGGCCCGGAGCCGGGGTGAGGAGTTAGAAGCTGACTGGGGGTTCGCCGCCCTGCTCTGGGCTGCTCATCGGCAGAAGCCCCTCGTTGCGCCAGCCGAGCCCCGAGGGCACCCAGGAAGAACCCGAAAGGAGCCCCAGGGTCCCCAGTCTGGGAGGGACAAACTCAGGCGCCCCAGCTCTGTGGGACCAGAGGGCCGGCAGAGAGGGGAGAAGCAGGGCTTTTTCTCCGGGGAGAGGCGGGAAGGCCGTCTGGAGGAGGGGACATTCCTGCTGGGCCTTGCAGGATGAACAGGAGTTCTCCCTGGGAGAAAGAAAAAAAAGAGCAAGCCTGTACACGTTACCCCGGGTGACAGGGCACAAACGGATTTGTGACGGCCGTTACCCCGTGCCAGCCACCTTCCCGGGTAAATAGCATCGCTCATGGCAACGAGGCCCAGAGAGGTTAAGGAATCCGCACAAGGTCACACAGCAGTTTGGGGAGGGGAGCTGGGATTCGAACCCCGGCCACCGGGCCCTGCGTCGAGGCTCTCGAGCACCTCGCCACCCTGACATAGTGAACAGACCGTTTAATCTACTTGTCCCAGAACTTCCTGGGGCCGCTTCCCGGGGCGATTATCTGTCTTCCAGCAGGCGATGTTGGAAACAGCCAGGGGACGACGGACGGAACGTTCTAGCACTCACGATAATGACACCATAAGAGGCAAAGAGCAGTCCTTGGAGGAGTTCTGGGAGGAGCCGGGGAATTCACGAGCGTACGGAGGGCCGGCCCGTAGTAGGCGCTTAAGAAACACCAGCTGGTTTTAAGCTCGCTGCTCTGTCCAGCCTGGAGGGCTTCCCAGAGGAGGCGGCATCAGAAGCTGCGACGAAGAGAGCAAAGGCGGGGGGCCGGGGCCAGGCTTGAGCGTGTCTCCTCCTTCCCACCCACAGGCGACCCCCCCCACAGCCTCCCGGAAGCCATGGCGGGGGCCGGGAAGCTGCCCCCTCCGCTGCCGCCGCGGCTGGACTGGTTCGTGCAAACCCAGGTGGAAGAGCTGGTCCAGGACGGGGTCCCCGAGTGGTTCCACGGCGCCATCTCCAGAGCGTGAGGACGCGCCCCCGCCCCGCTTCTCGCCCTCCGTCCCCACCCGCGCCCACACAGGGGGTGTCGGGCCCGAAACCTCTGGGTTCCACTGGGCTCTTCGCAATGAAAGATAGAGCCTCAGAATCCTTCTTAACACAGGGCGCCCGGCGGCGGCTCTCCATCTGCATCGCTGCGCCGTTTCGGCCTCGGACGGCGAGCCCCAAGTTCACAAACACAGCCACCTAGTCAGACACCCCCGGGGGGGGTCAATAAATGCCGCAGAGGACACGGGCCGCCACCGTCCGTACGCGGGGCACGGGGAGATGACCCGGGCAGGGGGCAGGCGTCGGGCGCGGCCCCTCGGCCCCGGAGCGGCCGCGCAGTAAGGCACACAACGTGAGCCGCACGTGCCGTTTTTTTAAGAAAAGATTCCCTTACTGTTATTTATTTCTTCCCCCTCGTTGTTCGCGCCGCAATCTGCTCGTTCTTTTTAAGAGGCACCGGGAACCGAACGTGCAATTTGCACGTGCCATTTTAATTAGATTTTTTTTTTTAGTCCCGACGTTCAGAAGAAACGGGGTGAAATGAACTCCACCCAGACATTGGATTTATTTCGAGCAGGAGACCCAAAAGAGCGCGTGGCCACGTGTCCCCAACGCGGGCGCAATCGTGCCCACGGCGTTCTGTAACCTGCGCCCCGGCCTCGGGTGGCCGTGGGTATTTTACACGCACAGCGCGTCTCCGTTAGGGTCCACGTGTATTCGAGCGCTCCGCTGGCACGCGTGGCCAGCGGCCTTCGGGTCGGAGCAGAAGTCCAGAGGTGTCCCTGTTACCCGGACGCCCCCGACTCTGTGATCTCTAGATGACTGAATAACAGCGATAGTCAGCAATAGTATCAATAACGGTAATGGCGACCGTTTCGTGGGAGAATAATGATAGCAAATAATAGTATCGGTATCAAGTAACGGTATCGGTAACGGTGACAGTGACCATTTCGTGGGAGAATAATAATGACAGTAAATAATAATAGTATCGATAACAGTGACCTTTTCATGGGAGAATAATAATGATAGTAAATAATAATAGTATCCATAATGGTAACGGTGACTGTTTCGTGGGAGAATAATAATGATAGTAAATAATAATAGTATCCATAATGGTAACAGTGACTGTTTCATGGGAGAATAATAATGATAGTAAATAATAATAGTATCCATAATGGTAACGGTGACCGTTTCATGGGAGAATAATAATGATAGTAAATAATAATAGCATCCATATGGTAACGGTGACCGTTTCGTGGGAGAATAATAATGACAGTAAATAATAATAGTATCCATAATGGTAACGGTGACTGTTTCGTGGAGAATAATAATGATAGTAAATAATAATAGTATCCATAATGGTAACGGTGACTGTTTCGTGGGAGAATAATAATGATAGTAAATAATAATAGTATCCATAATGGTAACGGTGACCGTTTCGTGGGAGAATAATAATGATAGTAAATAATAATAGTATCCATATGGTAACAGTGACCGTTTCGTGGGAGAATAATAATGATAGTAAATAATAATAGTATCCATATGGTAACGGCGACTGTTTCATGGGAGAATAATAATGATAGTAAATAATAATAGTATCTATAACAGTGACCGTTTCATGGGAGAATAATAATGACAGTAAATAATAATAGTATCGATAACAGTGACCGTTTCATGGGAGAATAATAATGATAGTAAATAATAATAGTATCGATAAAAGTAACGGTGGCCGTTTCATGGGAGAATAATAATGATAGTAAATAATAATAGTATCGATAATAGTGACCGTTTCATGGGAGAATAATAATGATAGCAAATAATAATAGTAGTATCGATAATGGTAACGGCGACTGTTTCGTGGGAGAATAATAATGATAGTAAATAATAATAGTATCGATAACAGTAACGGTGACCGTTTCGTGGGAGAATAATAATGATAGTAAATGATAATAGTATCGATAATGGTAACGGGGACCCCCGGGGTCCGCCCAGGGCGCTGAGCAGCCAGGCGAGGGCTGTAGGGGGGAGGTCTGCCCCGAGCCCCCCGAGGTCGGGCCGACCGAGGGAAGGCGGCGTCATGCTGCGGGATCGCTTAGCGAGGCGGCTCCTCGGGGTGCAGCGGCCCGGGCCGCGGCCAGCTCCGTCCTCGTGTGCCCCTCCAGGACCGCCGAGGACCTGCTGGAGCCCCAGCCCCCGGGGACCTTCCTGATCAGGGTCAGCCACAGCCACGTGGGCTACACGCTCTCCTACAGGTAAGGCCGGGGCGGGCGGGCAGGGCTGAGCCTCCGCTTCTCAGAGAGCGGGCCGCGGGGCGGCCTGATCGGACCTGGCCGAAGGGCGCGCGGCTGCAGGTCCGGCTGGACCCAGCAGACCCGGGCGCAGCCGCGACCGAGATGGCGTCTCCCAGAACAGGGGCTGCTGGAGGGGCGAGCGCGGCTGCCGCCCTCCCACCATTTGCCCCCCCACCCTGAGATGGCGCGCTCATCTATTTGCCGGTTGTTTGGGCCCATCGTCCGCTCGTTGTTTTCGCTTCTACTCGTCTGCTCGTTGGTTTGGGGTTTTTTTGGCTCGTTGTCTGTTTCTTTTTTTCTTTAGGAGGCACCGGGAACCAAATCCGGGACCTTCCGTGTGGGAGGCAGGCACTCAACTGCTTGAGCCACATCTGCTCCTTGCTCATCTGTTTTTGCTTGCTGTTTGCTCATTGTCAGCTGGTTGTCTACTCATTTGTTTTGCTTGTTGTCTGCTCATTATCTGTTCTTTTTTTTTAAGATTTATTATTTTATTTATTTCTCCCCCCCAACTCTGTTCTCTGTATCCACTCGCTGTGTGTTCTTCTGTGTCCGCTTGCATTCTTGGTGGCACTGGGAATCTGTGTTTCTTTTTGTTGTGTCATCTTGTTGTGTCAGCTCTCCGTGTGGGGCGGCGCCATCCTGGGCAGGCTGCACTTTCTTTCGCGCTGGGCGGCTCTCCTTACGGGCGCACTCCTTGCACGTAGGGCTCCCCTACGTGGGGGACACCCCTGCGTGGCAGGGCACTCCTTGCGCGCATCAGCACTGCGCATGGGCCAGCTGCACACGGGTCAGGAGGCCCTGGGTTTGAACCCTGGACCCTCCATATGGCAGGTGGACGCTCTATCAGTTGAGCCACAACCGCTTCTCTGTTCTTTTTTTCTTTGGGAGGCAAAGGGAACCAAACCTAAGACCTCCCGTGTGGGAGGCAGGCACTCAACTGCTTAAGCCATATCCACTCCTTGCCCGTTTGTTTCTGCTCACTTGGTCATTGTCTGCTTGTTGTCTGCTCGTTGGTTTTGCTCATTGTATGCTCATTGTCTGTTCTTTTATTTTCTGTAGGAGGCACCAGGGACTGAACCTGGGGCCTCCCATGTGGGAGGCGGGTGCTCAAGTGCTCGAGCCACATCCGTTCCCTGCTCGTTTGCTTTTGCTCATTGTCTGCTCCTTGTTTTTGCTTGATGTCTCGTGGTTTGTCTTCTTCAGGAGGCACTGGGAACTGAACCCGGGACCTCCCGTGTGGGAGGCAGGCGCTCAACTGCTTGAGCCACCTCCGCTCCCCACTCCATCTTCTTGATGCTGCTCTGATTCCATCCAGGGGGGATGTGTTAGGAAAACCCAGGGCAGCCCAGCTCCTGGGACCCCAAGGCCCGCTCTGACGTCTTAGGGGTTCAGAAGCACAAACTCCTTTTCAAAAGGAATCTGGGCCAAAGGAATAAAAGAAAAAGCCAATGACAACCAAAAACTAACAACAACAACGAAGACAAAAAATAAAAACAAGAGCTAACGACAACAAAAAAATAGAAGCAATATAAAAGGGAAGTGGACTTGGCCCAGTGGTGAGGGCGTCCGCCTACCACATGGGAGGTCCAGGGTTCAAACCCCAGGCCTCCTTGACCCGTGCGGAGCTGGTCCATGCGCAGTGCTGATGCACGCAAGGAGTGCCCTGCCACGCAGGGGTGACCCCCGCGGAGGGGAGCCCCACGCGCAAGGAGTGCGCCCGTAAGGAGAGCCGCCCAGCGCCAAAGAAAGTGCAGCCTGCCCAGGAATGGTGCCACCCACACGGAGAGCTGACACAACAAGATGACGCAACAGAAAGAAATACAAATTCCTGGTGCTGCTGATAAGGATAGAGTGGTCACAGAAGAACACACAGCAAAGGGACACAGAGAGCAGACAACTAGTGGGGGAAGGGAAGAGAAATAAATAAAAAAAAATTTAAAAATGAGTGTAGGATTTAAAAAAACAATAAAAAAGCCAATGACAACCAAAAACTAAAAACAAAAATATACAAAAAATAGAAACAAAAACAACAAAAAATACAACAAAAAGCCAACAACCAAAAACTAACAACAAAGATGAAAAATAAAAACGAAAACTAACAACAAAAAGTAAAAACAATGAAAAAGCCAATGATGACCAAAAACTAACAAAGACAAAAAACAAAACAACAAAAATAAAAACAACAAAATATCCAATGACAACCAAAAACTAACAAAGACAAAAAACAAAAACAAAACAAAAATAAAAACAACAAAATATCCAATGACAACCAAAAACTAACAAGAACAAAAAATACAAAAAATAAAAACAAAAACTAACAAAAAATAAAAACAATAAAAAAGCTAATGACAACCAAAAACTAACAAAAAATACAAAAAACAAAAACTAACAACAACAAAAAATATAAAAACAACAGCAATAAAGCCAAGAACAACCAAAACTTAAGAAAATGAAAAATACAAAATACCACAACAGCAACAAAAAAGCCAATGGCTCGATGACAGGGTCCCTCAGTGGGAGATCTTGGGCCCGGGGCCGTTCGAGCTCTCTGCCCTCGGAGCGCTCATCTCCGACATGGAAATGCTACGATTCAATTCAGAGTCAGCACAGAGTAGGCTGTTAATAAATGCATTCATTGAGCACCGAGCATGCATGCAGCACCACCTGTGTACCAGGCGTTCCTGGCGATACTTGGGTTGATCATTTGCTCCCGCCAGGCGCCGAGCCGAGCTTTCACCTGCAGTCGTTTATTTCATCCTCACGAGAACGCCCCGGCGCCAGCCTTAGCAGCCCCATGGGACAGATGGGGAAACTGAGGCACAGCGAGGTTCCCTCACCTCGTCGCCCAGCTAGAGCAAGAAGAAGCTGGGATTGGAAGCTGGGGCGCCCGGGGGTGGGGGAGCGGGTGGGACAGGAGCCGGGGTGGGGGCTGTGGGTTTGGGGGTGGTGGCCCAGCCCCCCCCATGTCTCCGCAGGGCCCTGGACTGCTGCCGCCACTTCATGGTCAAGCTCCTGGACGACGGGCGCGTCGTGGTCCCCGGGGAGCAGGCGCCCCACGCCTCGCTGCACGAGCTGGTCGCCTTCCACCAGCAGCACCCCCTGCGCCCCTACGGGGAGCTGCTCACGCGGCCCTGCGGGCAGGTGAGGGGCGCCCCGCAGCTCCCCCCGCCGGACCTGCCAGGCCCCCCAGCCCACCTGCCCCTCTGTCCCTGCCCGCTGACCCTGCTTCTGGACGCCCACTACCTGCCCCCCCCCACCCTCCTCGTGGCCCCCGCCCCCACTAGCACCCCCTCATGGTCCCCATCCCCACTACCCCCTTCGTGGTTCCTGCCCCCCACTTCCTACCCCCCTGTGGCCCCTTTCCCCCACTATCAATCCCCCCCATGGCCCCTGCCCCCCCCTACCCCCTCATGGTCCCTGCCCCCCACTACTCCCACTCGTGGCCCCAGTCCCCCACTACCTGCCCCTCGTGGCCTCTGCACCCCATTACCTGCCCCCCCCGTGGCCCCTGCCACCCACTACCCCCCTCGTGGCCCCTGCACCCCACTACCTGCCCCCCGTGGCCCCTGACCCCCCACTACTCCCCCTCATGGTCCCAGCCCCTCACTACCTACCCCCGCCCCTGCCCCCACTAGCCCCCTCTGATCCCCGCCCCCACTACCTCCCTCCTGGTTCCTGCCCCCCACTACCTGCCCCTCGTGGTCCCTGCCCCCCCACAGCTCCTCGTGGCCCCTGCCCCCCCAGGCGCCCTCCTGGCCTAGGAGAGCTGTGACGGCGCCCACGTCGGGGGGCAGGACGCGGGGGAGGGTCCCGGTGGGACAAAGGCCCGCGGGGCGCTGTGGGCGGGGCTTACGGCCTTAGGAGGGCCAGTGGGCGGGGCGTGCATGGGCGGGCACACGCCCTTATATGGCTTGGCGGGCGGGGCCTTCCCTCGCCTTGTGGGCGGGGCCTATGGCCTTAGAAGGGTCAGTGGGCGGGGCGTGCATGGGCGGGCACACGCCCTTATATGGCTTGGTGGGCGGGGCCGGCCTGGCGCTCTGCGGGCGGGGCCTTCCCTCGCCATGTGGGCGGGGCTTACGGCCTTAGGAGGGCCAGTGGGCGGACACATGTCCTTACATGGCTCGGTGGGCGGGGGCCGGCCTGTCGCTCTGTGGGCGGGGCCTTCCCTCGCCTTGTGGGTGGGGCTTATGGCCTGAGAAGGGCCAGTGGGCGGGGGCGTGCGTGGGCGAGCACATGCCCTTATATGGCTTGGTGGGCGGGGCCCTCCCTCGCCTGGTGGGTGGGGCCTTCCCCTCATGGGCGGGGCTTATGGCCTTAGGAGGGCCAGTGGGCGGGGCGTGCGTGGGCGGACACACGCCCTTATATGGCTCGGTGGGCGGGGCCTCTCCTCGCCTTGTGGGCGGGGCCTCCCTTGCCTTGAGGGCGGGGCCTCTCGCGTGCCCCCGCCCCGGCTGAGCCCCGCGCATCCCGCAGGCCGACCCCCGCGCACGCGGACTTCGAGGACCTGCTCCTGCGCTCCATCGCCCTGGCCCAGGAGACCGCCAGCCCCGCGCCGGCGCCCCCGACCCGCACGAGGTACGCGGCCCCCCGAGCCCCGCACCTCCCCGGATCTCCTTCCAGGAGGGGGCACAGCCCCTGCCGAGCGGGCTGCTTCCAGGAGGGGGTAACCCGCAGCCGCGCTCCCCGGCGGGCGCCCCGGGAGCCCACGAAGCCACCCGCGGGGGTGCGCCGCCTCCCCGTACCGGGCTCGGCCCCAGCCCCTCCGCCAGGCTCCTGCTGCTCCCACGCCTGAGCTAAGCCCGGGGCCTCAACACCTGCCCCCCCACCCGGGGCCTCACACCTGCCCCCCCCCAACCCCGGGCCTCATACCTGCCCCCCCAACCCCAGGCCTCACACCTGCCCCCCACCACCCCGGGCCTCATACCTGCCCCCCCCCAACCCCGGGCCTCATACCTGCCCCCCCACCCCCGGGCCTCACACCTGCCCCCCCCACCCGGGGCCTCACACCTGCCCCCCCCACCCCCGGGCCTCATACCTGCACCCCCCACCCCCGGGCCTCACACCTGCCCACCCACCCCCGGACCTCACACCTGCCCCCCCCACCCCCGGGCCTCACACCTGCCCCTCCCAACCCCGGGCCTCATACCTGCACCCCCCACCCCCGGGCCTCACACCTGCCACCCCCACCCCCGGGCCTCACACCTGCCCCACCACCACCCCGGGGCCTCACACCTGCCCCCCCACCACCCCGGGGCCTCACACCTGCCCCCCCCACCCCGGGCCTCACACCTGCCCCCCCCACCCCGGGCCTCACACCTGCCCACCCCACCCCGGGGCCTCACACCTGCCCCCCCACCCGGGGCCTCACACCTGCCCCCCACCCCGGGACCTCACACCTGCCCCTCCCTACCGGGGGCCTCACACCTGCCCCCCCACCCCGGGACCTCACACCTGCCCCTCCCTACCGGGGGCCTCACACCTGCCCCCCCACCCCGGGACCTCACACCTGCCCCTCCCAACCCCGGGCCTCACACCTGCCCCCCCCACCCCCGGGCCTCACACCTGCCCCCCCACCCCGGCCTCACACCTGCCCACCCCCCACCCGGGGCCTCACACCTGCCCCCCCACCCCGGGACCTCACACCTGCCCCTCCCTACCGGGGGTCTCACACCTGCCCCCCCACCACCCCAGGGCCCTTGCACTGCCCACCCCACCGCCTCGGGGCCTCGTACCTGGCCCACCCCCACCACCTCAGGGCCACACCCCTTCTCTCCCCCCACCCCGGCACTTGGCACCTGCCGGTCCCACCCCAGGGCCTCTGCACCTCGGGCGCCCGGGGCCCAGGGCCCTGGGGCATCGCCGGCTGGCGGCGTAGCACACAGCACCTGGTCAGTCGAGCCACCCACAGCCACCCGGCACTGGTCGAGGCCGGTAACCGGGAGATTTTAATTCTGCGGCGCGTGGACGGGGCGCAGAGCTGGGGAAGGCCTCCCTCTCCCCCCAGCAGGGTCCCCGGGGGCTGGCAGCTGGGGACGAGGCCGGGCAGGGCACTGGGCGCAGGGGACAAGGGCTGGCCAAGTCCAGCCGGCCGGCCGCACCTGCTGAGCGGTTGGGAACCTTCCAGAGCCGTCTCCGCTCTCACGACCCGTGAAATGCAAATCCCTGCGTCCCCCAAATAAAGGCTGGCACGCAGCCCGCGCCCATTGGTCGCCGCAGACGCCGTGGGGGGCCCCGTGTGTCAGCCGTCGGGGGAGAGGAGGAGAAGCCACCTATCAAGCCCGGCGGCCCCCGCCGGGGCAGATTCGGAGTCTCGGGGTCCCCCCCAAGGTCTCACCGGCTCCCCTTTCCAGGCTCCCACCCAGTCGGCCCAGTGTCATCGGCCCAAGGACAGGACGCCGTCGGCCGAGATGGACGGCGCGTCCCCAGGGGGAGGCCGCTGCCTCCCGGCCCACGAGAGCGGCCCTCGGGGGCGCCCACCGGAAGCTCTGGAGGAAGGTTGAAGATGCTCCCCCAGATGGGCCAGAGGGCGCAGCAGCAGCTGAAAGTCGCAGCTGGCGGCCGTCAGCTTGCCCTCGGTCTGGGAGCCCCGGCCACCAGAGGCCACCAGCGGCGCGCGGGGCCGGGGCCGGCAGCCAGGACGGCTGGGAGGCCCCCGGGGACCCGGCCGGCCCGTCCCAGCACCCAGCCCCGAGGGAGGTCCTGAGGTCCGCCAGCTGGGGCGGCGCCGCCCTGGCCCAGCGGGTCGTGAGGGCACTGTCGCGGCAGGCATCCAAGCCGGAGCCGGGGCGCCGGGCAGAGCCCCAGCAGAGCTGGCTCCCGGAGGAGTACCGCCCCCGCCGCCGTTCGCCCCCGGATACTGCTAGGAAAGGGGGGTGCCTCTGGCCCGGGGTCCCTCCCCACCTGCCCGGGAGAGACGGGTCCAGGTAGGACAAGGGACACGGCCACTGCTCTCTTGCAGGGGCCTTGGCTCCACCGGAGCTGGCCTCGGCTGTCCCCCAAGGCACTGTCGAGTGAGGCCGGGCAGCCGTCCTCCCTGGGGGAGGACGCCACGGGACGCCAGGCTCCCAGGCACGGGGCCCCTTTCTTTAAAAAGAGGAGGCGGGTCGCCACGATTTGAAAAGAGAGAGAGAGAGAAAAAAAAACAGGAAGGAAGGCGGGAGGGAGAAAGGAAGAGAGGGGGAGAGAGGGAGAGGGAAGGAAGGAAGGGAGGGAGGAGATACTGGCAAGGAAATGCAGTACCTCAGCTGGGATGGGAGGAGAAAGGGCGCAGAAGGGCGTCGCTGTGCTGTGAGAAGCTGGAGCGGGGACCGGCCTCTTTATGTCAACGTTAAATTTCTTCCCCTTGGAAGCGGCACTTCGGGTGGCTACGCAAGTGGACATCTGCGTCTGCGGGAAATGTACGTGGAAATAGTACGTGTCCCGGGAGTGTGATGTGTGCGACCTGCTTTCAAGTGTTCAGAAAATAGAAGGATGGATGGATGGGTGGGTGGATGGATGGATGGGTGGGAGGATGGATGGATGGGTGGATTGGGTGGATGATGGATGAATAGATGGGTGGGTGGATGAACAGTGGATGGACGGACGGATGGATGGATGGATGGATAGATGGGTGGATGATGAAGAGATGGATGGATGGATGGATGGATGAAGAGATGGGTGGATGGATGGATAGATGGATGGATGATGAAGAGATGGATGGATGGACGGATGAAGAGATGGATGTATGGATGAATAGATGAATGGACAGATGGATGATGGATAGATGAATAGATGGATGGATGAACAGATGGATGGATGGATGATGGATGGACAGATGGATGATGGATAGATGAATAAATGGATGGATGAACAGATGGATGGATGAATAGATGAATGGATGAACAGATGGATGATGGATAGATGAATAAATGGATGGATGGATGAACAGATGGATGGATGAATAGATGAATGGAAGAACAGATGGATGGATGAATAGATGGATGGACAGATGGATGGATGAACAGATGGATGGATGAATGGATGGATGGATGGATGGGTGAACAGATGGATGGATGAATAGATGGATGGATGGATGATGAATAGGTAGATGGATGGATGAATAGGTGGATGGATGGATGAATGGATGGATGGACAAATGGATGGATGCATAGATGAATGGATGAACAGATGATGGACAGATGGATGGATGGATGGTTGACGGATGGATGGATAGTTGAATGATGAAGAGATGGATGGATGTTTGAAGAGATGGACGTATGGATAAATAGATGGGTGGATGATGGATGAATAGATGGATGATGGATGATGGTTGGATGAATAGATGGGTGGATGGATGAACAGATGGATGGATGAATAGATGGATGGACAGATGGATGGATGAACAGATGGATGGATGAATGTGGATGGTATGGATGAATAGATGGATGGATGAATAGATGATGGATGGATGATGAATAGGTAGATGGATGGATGAATAGGTGGATGGATGGATGAATGGATGGATGGACAAATGGATGGATGCATAGATGAATGGATGAACAGATGATGGACAGATGGATGGATGGATGGTTGACGGATGGATGGATGGATAGTTGAATGGATGAAGAGATGGATGGATGTTTGAAGAGATGGACGTATGGATAAATAGATGGGTGGATGATGGATGAATAGATGGATGGATGGATGATGGTTGGATGAATAGATGGTGGATGGATGAACAGATGGATGGATGAATGGATGGATGAATAGACGGATGGATGAACAGATGGATGGATGAACAGATGGATGGATGAATAGATGGATGGATGAATAGATGATAGATGGATGATGAATAGGTGGATGGATGGATGGACAGATGGATGGATGCATAGATGAATGGATGGATGAACAGATGATGGACTGGACAGATGGATGGTTGACTGATGGATAGAGGGATGGGTGGATGGATGGGTGATGGAGAGTTGATGAATGGATGGATGGATGGATGGATGAACAGATGGATGGATGGATAGACGCATGGAATGACATAGCAAAGGTGGCAAAATGATAAAACTGGTGGATCTGGGTATTTGTGGGGGTGGGAGAGTGTTGGCACTCTCTGTATGGGGTTTGTATGATTTTCACAACTGTCCTGTAAATTTGAAATTGTTTCAAAATAAAAGGTTTTGATGTGTTTTAAGAAAAGGGGAGGAGGCCGCAGGGTCACAGTGGGGTGGGCTGTGGGGCAATCCCAGATGGCGGCACTGTGTGCCCTTGGGCCAGTCGCTAGACCTCTCTGGGCCTCCATTTTTTCACCTGGAAATGGATGCCTCTCAGGATGGACTGGAGGGCACAGTATAGTAGGGGCTTAATAAATGGGTGGAGAGTGGGAGAGAGCGCTCTAGAAATGGCACTGAGTTGGGGTGTCTGAAGGTCCCTGCAGCAGGTCTCAGTTGTGGGTGCCGGGCTCCCCAAACCCACAAGGCGCAGCCACCTGGGGCCTGGAGGGGGCCGGGTTCAAGTCCTGCCGCCACCAGGCACTTGCCGTGTGGCCTTGGGCAAGTCGCTCTGCCCTCCCCAGGGGGCTGTGCCCGCTCCTCGGCCAGTCCTGCAGGGACGTCGCAGGCAGCCCAGGCAGTGGCACAAGGGCTCTGTAAACTGTAAAGCGCCGCGGCTGCCTCCGTGAATGGCACTCCTGCACCCGCCACCAGCCCTCAGAGGCCTCCCCCCGGGTGATTCGAATGCATGCGCAGGCGGTGAAGGTTTCCATCTCTTCGGGGAACTCGGGCACTGAGGGCAAAGAGGGGGCTTGAGGGGCTGGGGCCCGGGTCCTGGGGTTCTGGGGTGGGCAGGCGATGTGGACATGACCTTCACCCAGAGGAACCCGCAGCACTTCCAGTGATCACAGCAGGGAGCGGTGTAGACGGCCCCCCACCCGGCCCCTTCCTTGTACCAACGGGGTGACGGTGGCCCAGAGAGGGTGCATGCATGCCCACCGTCACACAGCAAGGCGGGAGTGGGAAGTCCGGCCTCCTGCCCCCTGCCCGCCCGGTTTCGGGACAGAAGACGGGTCCTCCCAGCCGGTGCGACTCAGGGGCGCGTTGTTTATTCCCCAGAACCCCGAGGCCCCCGAGTCCACAGCGGGCGGAGGGGGGCCCCCCACGTCCTCGGCTCAGATGCGAATGTGGAAGGTGCTGCGTGCAAAGAGGGGAGAGCCCGCGTCACCCGGCAGCCGGTGACCCCCACTCGCCCCGGGCCGCCCCCCAGGGGGGCTGAGAGCGCCTGTGATTTGCGGATCCAACTTGGCCTCCCGGCTCTGCCCGGGACCCCTCGGGCCTCAGTTTACCCCTCTGTAAAATGGGGGCAGCACCCGCTCCTCCTTCCTCGGGGTGCCCTGAGGACAGAGGGACAGCCGAGGAAGCCCCCACGCCGCCCGGAGACCGGTCTCGCTCGCTCAGGAGCACCCCTGACGGCGACAGAGCACTTAGTAAGCGCCTACTGTGTGCCCAACCCTGCCCTCCTTCCTCCGCGGGCATTAACTCCGGGGGAGCGGCCAAATGGCTTCCACCAAGGGCCAAAGAGTCACGACTGTGGCTCCGCGGGGGCAGCCGGCTGTGACACTTTTCTTTCTAAGCCATCCCGGGCTCGCCTCCGGAGGTGGCCCCGCGGGCCGTGGCGTGGGGACCCCCGTACGGCTCCCGTACCCCGCTCCGGCGGGATCTGAGGCGCCCCAGGGCTGCCGCGTACGGTTGCCCAGCGCGCGCACCGCGCAATGTCCAGACCCGCGCCCGGGGTCCCCCCAGCGCGCCGCGCCCCCTCACCTGAGGAAGTCGGGGGCGCGCAGCAGCATGCTCTGGAAGTCCTCCAGGGACAGGCGCCCGTCCTGGTCGCCGTCGGCCTCGTCCAGAACCTTCTCGCACACCAGGCGCTCCTCCTCGGCGCTCAGCTCGCCGCGCGTCAGCCTGCGCACCGTCTGCGCCAGGTCCGCGGCGCAGATGTAGTCGTCGCCGTTGAAGTCTGCGCGCGGGGGCACGCGGGGCCGGGTGACCGAGGCCGGGGCGCCCCCCACCCCGGGACCCCCCGCCACAGGCCCCGCCGCGCGGGCGAACGGCGCGGGGCCCGCCGGGGGCTCGCTCAGTCGCTCAACAAACGCGCGCGGCGCCCGCCGGC